>NW_028328333.1:0-107918 GCF_048544385.1 Mastigoproctus giganteus
GCGTGTTCAGTTATGTAGCTGCAGCAGTACGAATTAGACGAATTCTTGCCTTAGATTCCATGTAACAGAACCGAGATTTCATGGCCTTTCCGATAGGAAACGTTATGAAATCCACGGAAGAGCAAAGTCAGCCACAAGTAGCCCTATTACAGGCTCTTCTACCAGCCAACTATCATACTAGGCTGAATACACCGGTTCTCGTCCGATCACCGAAGTTAAGCAGCGTTAGGCCCGGTCAGTACTTGGGAGGGTGACCACCTGGGAATACCGGGTGTAGTTGGCTTTTTGCCCTTTTTTTGACATTAGTTAATGCAGAAACAGAAAAAAAAAAAAATTAGTTAATGCAGAAACGCTGCTCATATTTTTCCTCAAGATCACAGCATCGATTTTCAAAAACATCAGTGCAACTACACTGAGGCCGGCCTCAGTGTAATTTAGTTTGCGGCAATTAAGCGTAATTTACAGGGATGCATAGCGCTGTCGCACCGTAGGGCGTCGAACTTACCACAGCACCTTTTTCTCAGTAATCACTTGCCGATAGATACTAGGAGAGTGAGTGAGACCGGTAATAGCCTTAGACTGGACGCTGACGATGTGCCCTAATCTCGTAACCAGGTCAGCCTCTTTGGTCACGAGGATTGTTTCCTCCCCTCAAATTTCTGTTTCGAACGCGTATTATTATTTCTATTATTATTATTATTATGATTACCGCGTGTTCAGTTATGTAGCTGCAGCAGTACGAATTAGACGAATTCTTGCCTTAGATTCCATGTAACAGAACCGAGATTTCATGGCCTTTCCGATAGGAAACGTTATGAAATCCACGGAAGAGCAAAGTCAGCCACAAGTAGCCCTATTACAGGCTCTTCTACCAGCCAACTATCATACTAGGCTGAATACACCGGTTCTCGTCCGATCACCGAAGTTAAGCAGCGTTAGGCCCGGTCAGTACTTGGGAGGGTGACCACCTGGGAATACCGGGTGTAGTTGGCTTTTTGCCCTTTTTTTGACATTAGTTAATGCAGAAACAGAAAAAAAAAAAAATTAGTTAATGCAGAAACGCTGCTCATATTTTTCCTCAAGATCACAGCATCGATTTTCAAAAACATCAGTGCAACTACACTGAGGCCGGCCTCAGTGTAATTTAGTTTGCGGCAATTAAGCGTAATTTACAGGGATGCATAGCGCTGTCGCACCGTAGGGCGTCGAACTTACCACAGCACCTTTTTCTCAGTAATCACTTGCCGATAGATACTAGGAGAGTGAGTGAGACCGGTAATAGCCTTAGACTGGACGCTGACGATGTGCCCTAATCTCGTAACCAGGTCAGCCTCTTTGGTCACGAGGATTGTTTCCTCCCCTCAAATTTCTGTTTCGAACGCGTATTATTATTTCTATTATTATTATTATTATGATTACCGCGTGTTCAGTTATGTAGCTGCAGCAGTACGAATTAGACGAATTCTTGCCTTAGATTCCATGTAACAGAACCGAGATTTCATGGCCTTTCCGATAGGAAACGTTATGAAATCCACGGAAGAGCAAAGTCAGCCACAAGTAGCCCTATTACAGGCTCTTCTACCAGCCAACTATCATACTAGGCTGAATACACCGGTTCTCGTCCGATCACCGAAGTTAAGCAGCGTTAGGCCCGGTCAGTACTTGGGAGGGTGACCACCTGGGAATACCGGGTGTAGTTGGCTTTTTGCCCTTTTTTTGACATTAGTTAATGCAGAAACAGAAAAAAAAAAAAAATTAGTTAATGCAGAAACGCTGCTCATATTTTTCCTCAAGATCACAGCATCGATTTTCAAAAACATCAGTGCAACTACACTGAGGCCGGCCTCAGTGTAATTTAGTTTGCGGCAATTAAGCGTAATTTACAGGGATGCATAGCGCTGTCGCACCGTAGGCCGTCGAACTTACCACAGCACCTTTTTCTCAGTAATCACTTGCCGATAGATACTAGGAGAGTGAGTGAGACCGGTAATAGCCTTAGACTGGACGCTGACGATGTGCCCTAATCTCGTAACCAGGTCAGCCTCTTTGGTCACGAGGATTGTTTCCTCCCCTCAAATTTCTGTTTCGAACGCGTATTATTATTTCTATTATTATTATTATTATGATTACCGCGTGTTCAGTTATGTAGCTGCAGCAGTACGAATTAGACGAATTCTTGCCTTAGATTCCATGTAACAGAACCGAGATTTCATGGCCTTTCCGATAGGAAACGTTATGAAATCCACGGAAGAGCAAAGTCAGCCACAAGTAGCCCTATTACAGGCTCTTCTACCAGCCAACTATCATACTAGGCTGAATACACCGGTTCTCGTCCGATCACCGAAGTTAAGCAGCGTTAGGCCCGGTCAGTACTTGGGAGGGTGACCACCTGGGAATACCGGGTGTAGTTGGCTTTTTGCCCTTTTTTTGACATTAGTTAATGCAGAAACAGAAAAAAAAAAAAATTAGTTAATGCAGAAACGCTGCTCATATTTTTCCTCAAGATCACAGCATCGATTTTCAAAAACATCAGTGCAACTACACTGAGGCCGGCCTCAGTGTAATTTAGTTTGCGGCAATTAAGCGTAATTTACAGGGATGCATAGCGCTGTCGCACCGTAGGGCGTCGAACTTACCACAGCACCTTTTTCTCAGTAATCACTTGCCGATAGATACTAGGAGAGTGAGTGAGACCGGTAATAGCCTTAGACTGGACGCTGACGATGTGCCCTAATCTCGTAACCAGGTCAGCCTCTTTGGTCACGAGGATTGTTTCCTCCCCTCAAATTTCTGTTTCGAACGCGTATTATTATTTCTATTATTATTATTATGATTACCTCGTGTTCAGTTATGTAGCTGCAGCAGTACGAATTAGACGAATTCTTGCCTTAGATTCCATGTAACAGAACCGAGATTTCATGGCGTTTCCGATAGGAAACGTTATGAAATCCATGGAAGAGCAAAGTCAGCCACAAGTAGCCCTATTACAGGCTCTTCTACCAGCCAACTATCATACTAGGCTGAATACACCGGTTCTCGTCCGATCACCGAAGTTAAGCAGCGTTAGGCCCGGTCAGTACTTGGGAGGGTGACCACCTGGGAATACCGGGTGTAGTTGGCTTTTTGCCCTTTTTTTGACATTAGTTAATGCAGAAACAGAAAAAAAAAAAAATTAGTTAATGCAGAAACGCTGCTCATATTTTTCCTCAAGATCACAGCATCGATTTTCAAAAACCTCAGTGTAATTTAGTTTGCGGCAATTAAGCGTAATTTACAGGGATGCATAGCGCTGTCGCACCGTAGGGCGTCGAACTTACCACAGCACCTTTTTCTCAGTAATCACTTGCCGATAGATACTAGGAGAGTGAGTGAGACCGGTAATAGCCTTAGACTGGACGCTGACGATGTGCCCTAATCTCGTAACCAGGTCAGCCTCTTTGGTCACGAGGATTGTTTCCTCCCCTCAAATTTCTGTTTCGAACGCGTATTATTATTTCTATTATTATTATTATGATTACCGCGTGTTCAGTTATGTAGCTGCAGCAGTACGAATTAGACGAATTCTTGTCTTAGATTCCATGTAACAGAACCGAGATTTCATGGCGTTTCCGATAGGAAACGTTATGAAATCCATGGAAGAGCAAAGTCAGCCACAAGTAGCCCTATTACAGGCTCTTCTACCAGCCAACTATCATACTAGGCTGAATACACCACAGTTCGCTGGATGATCTTGACCAGTGCAGACGTGTGTTTCCCTTTCTCCGCTATTGTGGGGATTAGTTGGCTAGTGCCGTCTTTCGAAGGGTGTGGTTCGGCAACCCCTCTGGTTTACAACCGTTCAAGGCTGCAATGTCTAACGGAGGAAGTACAGAAGTTAAGACCAGCCGTAAAGCTATGTCAAATACAACCACCGGGAATGTAGTGAAATCGCCGCAAGTCCTATCAACGGAGGAACTAGTAGACTCCTTGAACATTCCAATCGACCTTGACTGGAGTAAATCGTGCATTCTCCGATGTGACCCAAGCGGAGCTCCATATTCGGAATCTGATATTATTTGCAGCCTGAAAGGTAAGATTAAAGGTTCAGATGTATGGCACCTAGGATCTGTGAAATTTAATTCTGTATTCATTATCTCCTTTAAGGAGCATAATATTAAAGAAAGATTCTGTTCTCTTAAGAAAATTACTGTTCGTGGCCTTGCATGCGCTATTATCCCGATTAACAAGACTCGGAAAATAGAGGTCGTTATTCACTGGCTCCCACCCCAAATTCCGAACCGCCTAGTGGCGATGCATTTCGAGAAATTCGGGACCATAAAATACCTCGAGAACATATCCACCATAAAGGACAGAGAATGGTCCCACATTCTCAGTAACAAAAAGAAAATGATAATAGAACTTAATGATGAAGTACAGGTCACAGATATACCCTATGTCATTAGGGTGCAGAAAATGACTGGAATTGTAGTCATAAGCGGAAGACCACCATCCTGCTTTAGATGCAAAAAAATTGGGCACCTTCGCAAAGAGTGCACTGCACCAAAATGCGAAAAATGCAGTAAAATAGGTCATGAAGCGGAAAACTGCATAGGCCGCACGTATGCAGGCATAATATCAAAAAACCTGAAAAACGACTTCTGTGAAGACACAGATACCTGCAATATCGATGATGTCCAGGAAACGGAGTGCATCGAAGAACCGGGAAATAAAAATGATTCGGGATTAGTGGAAGAAAACCCGTCAAATATAACACCAATAATTGACGCAACACAGTTAACCCCACCAAAAATAAACCAAAGCCATAAATCACCATTAGAAAACACCTGTGAAGGCACTCCGCAAATGTTAACAACACCTGCTGTGAATAACGACAATACAGAATCAATACAGCCTCTAGATACGCCCAACGTGCCCGAAGGAAAGGAAAGTGAGAAAGAAAGTGAAGAAGTAAAGAAAACATCGGAGAGAAGGAAAAAAACAAAATTCGTTCCCAACTTGGTCGTAAGGAACAAGCGGGACAAAGGAAAAGAAAAGGAAGCCGCAAAACCGGATAACTAAAGAAACCAGAAGAACCACTAAATATAGAATAACCCAAGTTTACCTCCAGACAAATATTAATTCCTAAACAATGAAAATAATATCCCTAAACTGCAATGGACTGAAAGGCAATGACTCTCAGAAATTATTGATAAATTTATTAGTAAACCTAAAACCTGATATTGTTATGCTTCAAGACACCAGGATAAATGACTTAAAAGAAGTAGCCATGTTCGAACAAAAACTAAATAAAAATTATATCTCTATTTTTGAACCAGCCCAAAATAATTCAGTTGCAGGAGTAATAACACTAATTTATAAAAGAGCCCGGAATATACAAATACACGCTCACGAAACTCTGATTCCACACAGAGCATTAGGAGTAGACATAACATGGAACTCAAAAACCTTATCGTTGATCAACATATATGGGCCTACAAGACACAACGAAAAAAAACACTTTTGGACAGAACTGGAACATATACTAACAGATAAGCACACAATTATAGCGGCAGGAGACATGAATTTCTTAGAAGACAAAACAAGGGATCAAGAAAAGGCAACAGATACACCCATTCCCACATTTTCTAAAATATTCAAAACATTACATTTATATGACGCCTACCGTACACTACACCCAACACAGAAAGAATACACATTCTTTTCTGCAAACAACGCGTCCAGACTTGATAGACTTTACTACCCAGACCACCTGGGGATCACAGTAGGAAACGTCATGCATACACCAGTTTCCTTCACTGACCACCACATGCTGATAGTTAAGCTATTAAGTGAAGTCCAAGAAAGCGCATTTGTAAACAGGGAATACCCGCTCTGGAAACTGAATGCAAGTCTCCTACAGGAAGACGAGTTTCAAGCAGAAATCAAAAAAATCAGCAGAGAAACAAAAAACGCTGAAAACCCAATAGAAGGGTGGTATAGATTTAAACAGGAGGTAAAAAAAATGGCTATTAAATTGGGGAAACAAATGAAACATAAACAGAACGAAGAAAAGAGAAACATAATAAAAGAATTACAAAGAACATACACACCCGATAGAAATATTAAAAACACAATGGAAAGAACAAAACTTAAAGAAAAACTAAAAGATATTGAAAAGAAAGAAATAGAAGGCGCATGGCTTAGAGCTAGAATTAAGGCCATCGAAAATGATGAAGGCAAAAGCAGTACAGCTTGGTTATTTGAAAAAGAAAGATGCAAGAAAAGAACCGTAAAAGCCATAACAAAAAACAATGAAACATACAAAAATGATGCAGATATAATAGCTATCTTCCACAATCACTACACGAAAACATTTGAAAGAAAACACAGCTGTGAGACCGAATCAGACACTTTCTTACAGCTGTTAAATAAATTAAAACCAGATGAAGCAGAAGAAATCGACAAACCTATATCCATACAAGAATGCAGACAAGCAATCAGAAAACTCCCAACACAAAAATCACCAGGACCAGACGGACTCACTGCTGAATTTTACAAGAAATACTTCCACATATTTGAAGACCAATTTGTAGACATGATAATAGCAATAGGAAAAACAGAAAATACACCCCAAAATTTTAACCTAGGATACATATGTACCATCCCAAAAACCGAGAATAAAGAAAATCTAAAAGACATAAACCAATGGAGAGGCATTACTCTTCTGAACACAGACTTCAAAATCTTGTCAAAAATCTTAGCGTCAAGAGTACAAATCCACTTAGTGAAAATAATCACTGATGCCCAAACGTGCGGAATTAAGGGGCGAAAAATTGAAGACACCATAATGCAGGTAAGATGCATTTATGAATATTACAAAGTAACTGAAAAACCATGCATTCTAATGGGACTGGACTTAGAAAAAGCCTTTGATTCAGTCAGCCATGATTACCTACATAAAGTTATAAAAGCAACAGGATTCGGAATCGGGTTCCAAACATGGATAAGAACGTTGTACAATAAGGCTCAATCAAGATTAATAATTAACAAAAAGCTGTCTGCCCCATTCAATATCCAATGCTCCATTAGGCAAGGTGACAACCTCTCAATGATTCTGTTTGCCTTGGCTATAGAACCACTGATAAGGTCAATCCAATCAAACAAAAAAATTAGCGGAACGCGCATAGGCGAAGAGAGAGAAACTAAGGTCCTGGCGTACGCTGACGATATCACGGTGACGCTGACAACGGCTCAATCTGTAAATGAAATACTAAAAATCATGAAATCTTTCGAAAAGGCGAGCGGCCTAAAAATAAATGAAAGGAAAACAAACGCAACATTAATCGGAAAGTGGAAAAAAACACCCACCTTGCCTGAAAATATAAACAGTAAAAACGAATTTAGAATACTAGGAATCACACTAGGTGAAGAAGAATGTTACGCTAACCAATGGGAAGCATTGTGCAAGAAAGTGACCCAAAAATTATCAACCTGGAGAGGAAGACATCTCTCAGTAAAAGGGAAGGCAAGAGTGTGCAACCAGTATATAATGTCCAAACTATGGTACCTGATCGGACACATCCCATACAATGGGAAATATGCAGACAGGATTCATAGAGAATGCGCCCAGTTTATTTGGAATTCATCCTACGAACCAATGAGAAGGTCAACACTCTTTCACGACAGTGAAGCTGGAGGCCTTGGGCTCGTTAACATCCACATAAAAACACTAATAAACAATGCGAAAATTGCAGAAAAAGCCCAAAACTCAGGAAAAGGGTGGACACCTTATGTACTAATGTTTAAACAAAAGTTACTCCCTCACAGATATGCCTACTCACTGGAAGCAAAAATAAATAGAATACCAGAAATGTTCAGAGAAATCGTGGAAGGTGAAGAGTATGCAAAAGACAGAATAGATCTCGGGAAAATTCTGGAAACAAACTCAAGAGTGACCTACACAAAAATGATAAGAAGCACTATACCACCACCACAACACAGGGAAATTCAAAGGGGAAATATAAGACTATCACCAGTACTAGAAAAAGTGTTTAAATTACCAATAAAACCGAAATATAAGACCTTCTTTTATAAAGTTCATCACTGTTGTCTGCCAACCAGAATATGGCTGGTTGCAAAAGGCATACCTATCTACAGTCCAGCCAAATGCAACTTCTGCAACGATCCAGAAACAATACACCACCTAATGATATACTGCAACGTCACATCTAAAATATGGAACGTAGTGACTCCACTGATCTCTTCATCGTCAATGATCACCGAAAAACTTGTATTCTGGTTAAAAGATGGAAAAATAGAAACAACAAAAATGATCATAATAATCATTACAATGTACGCAATATGGTCGCACAGATGCGATGAAATATACGGGAGAAATGAAGCAGGAAACATATTGATGAAAGTAAACAAATATCTCAAAGAAATCACTCATGATACCATCTACAAGAAAGCAATAACCCCGAGGGAATGGCAGAAAACAGGAGTCCTCTCTGGAGAGCAAGACAGTTACAAATACAAACCAATCGCAAATTAATCATCACAATGCCATAAATGTTTTTAAATGTGAAAACTGAACTAATACAAGTTAAACAAAGAAATAAGATAACGTAACACAATGAAACTAATAAATTAATGTATCTTAAGAAACATTATAGGTATATGATAAATCACTATGTGTATTTCAATAAGGATTGTCAATTAGCACGAATGTATATATAACGTAAGATCTCAATAACAATTTGTACTTTAAAAATCATGTACAATATAGTTTAACAATAGCAATAAAAAAAGAAAAGCTTATGTGTAAATTAGAATAAAAAAGAAATATGGTCAAGTTATATAAAGGAGAAAGAACCTGTATAAATACAGAACAATGGAACAATATATAAACCATTCATATATAATGTGTCCAATATGAGCAACACAACTTGTGTATTCGCTTTATATGTAAACAAAAAAGAGAGATAAGTTAAAACTGAAATAATGTAACCTGGTGTCGTGAAGTAGAGCTAAATGTAAATGAATGTAAAGCAATAATAATATGTTAAACAAAAAGAAAAGATGTTATCTGACAAATGAAGGTATGTAAAAATTGGAACGGAAAATGATACAATGTAATTTATAAATAATGTCATGTATGTTTACATAACAAGCTTGTATACCTAATGAGTGTAATTTATAAATAATGTAATGTATATTTACATAACAAGCTGGTATACCTAATGAGTGTAATTTATAAATAATGTAATGTATATTTACATAACAAGCTGGTATACCTAATGAGTGTAATTTATAAATAATGTAATGTATATTTACATAACAAGCTGGTATACCTAATGAGGGTAATTTATAAATAATGTAATATATATTTATATAACAAGCTGGTATACCTAATGAGTGTAACTTATAAATAATGTAATGTATATTTATATAACAAGCTGGTATGCATCATAATTGTAGGACATATCCGTTCTACAGATAAAAAAAATTCATATATCAACAAATTGTATAGTAAAATGGAAAAGTGTACCAAAATAAAAAGGAAATATGTGAGCAAGCCTCACGTATAGAGACAATATCACATGAGCCAAAACAAATTCAGGACTGTAGTGCAATATAAGAAGGTTAATCAAATGGAAGTAAATAAAACGTATGCTAATAAGAAACGCCACTCTCAGGCGAGGATGTAACCTGAAAAGGAAAATAGAATGTGAAAAAAAAAAAAAAAAAAAAAAAAAAATATATATGTAACAAAATGAAACAGAAAATGATACTATGTAATTTGTAAATAATGTATATATTGTAATTTATATTTGTATCATAAGCTGGTATATCCAAAGTATGTATATAGAAACCAATAAAATAGTACTAGGCTGAATACACCGGTTCTCGTCCGATCACCGAAGTTAAGCAGCGTTAGGCCCGGTCAGTACTTGGGAGGGTGACCACCTGGGAATACCGGGTGTAGTTGGCTTTTTGCCCTTTTTTTGACATTAGTTAATGCAGAAACCAAAAAAAAAAAAAAATCAGTTAATGCAGAAACGCTGCTCATATTTTTCCTCAAGTTCAGAGCATCGATTTTCAAAAACATCAGTGCAACTACACTGAGGCCGGCCTCAGTGTAATTTAGTTTGCGGCAATTAAGCGTAATTTACAGGGATGCATAGCGCTGTCGCACCGTAGGGCGTCGAACTTACCACAGCACCTTTTTCTCAGTAATCACTTGCCGATAGATACTAGGAGAGTGAGTGAGACCGGTAATAGCCTTAGACTGGACGCTGACGATGTGCCCTAATCTCGTAACCAGGTCAGCCTCTTTGGTCACGAGGATTGTTTCCTCCCCTCAAATTTCTGTTTCGAACGCGTATTATTATTTCTATTATTATTATTATGATTACCTCGTGTTCAGTTATGTAGCTGCAGCAGTACGAATTAGACGAATTCTTGCCTTAGATTCCATGTAACAGAACCGAGATTTCATGGCGTTTCCGATAGGAAACGTTATGAAATCCATGGAAGAGCAAAGTCAGCCACAAGTAGCCCTATTACAGGCTCTTCTACCAGCCAACTATCATACTAGGCTGAATACACCGGTTCTCGTCCGATCACCGAAGTTAAGCAGCGTTAGGCCCGGTCAGTACTTGGGAGGGTGACCACCTGGGAATACCGGGTGTAGTTGGCTTTTTGCCCTTTTTTTGACATTAGTTAATGCAGAAACAGAAAAAAAAAAAAATTAGTTAATGCAGAAACGCTGCTCATATTTTTCCTCAAGATCACAGCATCGATTTTCAAAAACATCAGTGCAACTACACTGAGGCCGGCCTCAGTGTAATTTAGTTTGCGGCAATTAAGCGTAATTTACAGGGATGCATAGCGCTGTCGCACCGTAGGGCGTCGAACTTACCACAGCACCTTTTTCTCAGTAATCACTTGCCGATAGATACTAGGAGAGTGAGTGAGACCGGTAATAGCCTTAGACTGGACGCTGACGATGTGCCCTAATCTCGTAACCAGGTCAGCCTCTTTGGTCACGAGGATTGTTTCCTCCCCTCAAATTTCTGTTTCGAACGCGTATTATTATTTCTATTATTATTATTATGATTACCGCGTGTTCAGTTATGTAGCTGCAGCAGTACGAATTAGACGAATTCTTGCCTTAGATTCCATGTAACAGAACCGAGATTTCATGGCGTTTCCGATAGGAAACGTTATGAAATCCATGGAAGAGCAAAGTCAGCCACAAGTAGCCCTATTACAGGCTCTTCTACCAGCCAACTATCATACTAGGCTGAATACACCGGTTCTCGTCCGATCACCGAAGTTAAGCAGCGTTAGGCCCGGTCAGTACTTGGGAGGGTGACCACCTGGGAATACCGGGTGTAGTTGGCTTTTTGCCCTTTTTTTGACATTAGTTAATGCAGAAACAGAAAAAAAAAAAAAATTAGTTAATGCAGAAACGCTGCTCATATTTTTCCTCAAGATCACAGCATCGATTTTCAAAAACATCAGTGCAACTACACTGAGGCCGGCCTCAGTGTAATTTAGTTTGCGGCAATTAAGCGTAATTTACAGGGATGCATAGCGCTGTCGCACCGTAGGGCGTCGAACTTACCACAGCACCTTTTTCTCAGTAATCACTTGCCGATAGATACTAGGAGAGTGAGTGAGACCGGTAATAGCCTTAGACTGGACGCTGACGATGTGCCCTAATCTCGTAACCAGGTCAGCCTCTTTGGTCACGAGGATTGTTTCCTCCCCTCAAATTTCTGTTTCGAACGCGTATTATTATTTCTATTATTATTATTATTATGATTACCGCGTGTTCAGTTATGTAGCTGCAGCAGTACGAATTAGACGAATTCTTGCCTTAGATTCCATGTAACAGAACCGAGATTTCATGGCCTTTCCGATAGGAAACGTTATGAAATCCACGGAAGAGCAAAGTCAGCCACAAGTAGCCCTATTGCAGGCTCTTCTACCAGCCAACTATCATACTAGGCTGAATACACCGGTTCTCGTCCGATCACCGAAGTTAAGCAGCGTTAGGCCCGGTCAGTACTTGGGAGGGTGACCACCTGGGAATACCGGGTGTAGTTGGCTTTTTGCCCTTTTTTTGACATTAGTTAATGCAGAAACAGAAAAAAAAAAAATTAGTTAATGCAGAAACGCTGCTCATATTTTTCCTCAAGATCACAGCATCGATTTTCAAAAACATCAGTGCAACTACACTGAGGCCGGCCTCAGTGTAATTTAGTTTGCGGCAATTAAGCGTAATTTACAGGGATGCATAGCGCTGTCGCACCGTAGGGCGTCGAACTTACCACAGCACCTTTTTCTCAGTAATCACTTGCCGATAGATACTAGGAGAGTGAGTGAGACCGGTAATAGCCTTAGACTGGACGCTGACGATGTGCCCTAATCTCGTAACCAGGTCAGCCTCTTTGGTCACGAGGATTGTTTCCTCCCCTCAAATTTCTGTTTCGAACGCGTATTATTATTTCTATTATTATTATTATGATTACCTCGTGTTCAGTTATGTAGCTGCAGCAGTACGAATTAGACGAATTCTTGCCTTAGATTCCATGTAACAGAACCGAGATTTCATGGCGTTTCCGATAGGAAACGTTATGAAATCCATGGAAGAGCAAAGTCAGCCACAAGTAGCCCTATTACAGGCTCTTCTACCAGCCAACTATCATACTAGGCTGAATACACCGGTTCTCGTCCGATCACCGAAGTTAAGCAGCGTTAGGCCCGGTCAGTACTTGGGAGGGTGACCACCTGGGAATACCGGGTGTAGTTGGCTTTTTGCCCTTTTTTTGACATTAGTTAATGCAGAAACAGAAAAAAAAAAAAATTAGTTAATGCAGAAACGCTGCTCATATTTTTCCTCAAGATCACAGCATCGATTTTCAAAAACATCAGTGCAACTACACTGAGGCCGGCCTCAGTGTAATTTAGTTTGCGGCAATTAAGCGTAATTTACAGGGATGCATAGCGCTGTCGCACCGTAGGGCGTCGAACTTACCACAGCACCTTTTTCTCAGTAATCACTTGCCGATAGATACTAGGAGAGTGAGTGAGACCGGTAATAGCCTTAGACTGGACGCTGACGATGTGCCCTAATCTCGTAACCAGGTCAGCCTCTTTGGTCACGAGGATTGTTTCCTCCCCTCAAATTTCTGTTTCGAATGCGTATTATTATTTCTATTATTATTATTATGATTACCGCGTGTTCAGTTATGTAGCTGCAGCAGTACGAATTAGACGAATTCTTGCCTTAGATTCCATGTAACAGAACCGAGATTTCATGGCGTTTCCGATAGGAAACGTTATGAAATCCATGGAAGAGCAAAGTCAGCCACAAGTAGCCCTATTACAGGCTCTTCTACCAGCCAACTATCATACTAGGCTGAATACACCGGTTCTCGTCCGATCACCGAAGTTAAGCAGCGTTAGGCCCGGTCAGTACTTGGGAGGATGACCACCTGGGAATACCGGGTGTAGTTGGCTTTTTGCCCTTTTTTTGACATTAGTTAATGCAGAAACAGAAAAAAAAAAAAAATTAGTTAATGCAGAAACGCTGCTCATATTTTTCCTCAAGATCACAGCATCGATTTTCAAAAACATCAGTGCAACTACACTGAGGCCGGCCTCAGTGTAATTTAGTTTGCGGCAATTAAGCGTAATTTACAGGGATGCATAGCGCTGTCGCACCGTAGGGCGTCGAACTTACCACAGCACCTTTTTCTCAGTAATCACTTGCCGATAGATACTAGGAGAGTGAGTGAGACCGGTAATAGCCTTAGACTGGACGCTGACGATGTGCCCTAATCTCGTAACCAGGTCAGCCTCTTTGGTCACGAGGATTGTTTCCTCCCCTCAAATTTCTGTTTCGAACGCGTATTATTATTTCTATTATTATTATTATTATGATTACCGCGTGTTCAGTTATGTAGCTGCAGCAGTACGAATTAGACGAATTCTTGCCTTAGATTCCATGTAACAGAACCGAGATTTCATGGCCTTTCCGATAGGAAACGTTATGAAATCCACGGAAGAGCAAAGTCAGCCACAAGTAGCCCTATTGCAGGCTCTTCTACCAGCCAACTATCATACTAGGCTGAATACACCGGTTCTCGTCCGATCACCGAAGTTAAGCAGCGTTAGGCCCGGTCAGTACTTGGGAGGGTGACCACCTGGGAATACCGGGTGTAGTTGGCTTTTTGCCCTTTTTTTGACATTAGTTAATGCAGAAACAGAAAAAAAAAAAATTAGTTAATGCAGAAACGCTGCTCATATTTTTCCTCAAGATCACAGCATCGATTTTCAAAAACATCAGTGCAACTACACTGAGGCCGGCCTCAGTGTAATTTAGTTTGCGGCAATTAAGCGTAATTTACAGGGATGCATAGCGCTGTCGCACCGTAGGGCGTCGAACTTACCACAGCACCTTTTTCTCAGTAATCACTTGCCGATAGATACTAGGAGAGTGAGTGAGACCGGTAATAGCCTTAGACTGGACGCTGACGATGTGCCCTAATCTCGTAACCAGGTCAGCCTCTTTGGTCACGAGGATTGTTTCCTCCCCTCAAATTTCTGTTTCGAACGCGTATTATTATTTCTATTATTATTATTATGATTACCGCGTGTTCAGTTATGTAGCTGCAGCAGTACGAATTAGACGAATTCTTGCCTTAGATTCCATGTAACAGAACCGAGATTTCATGGCGTTTCCGATAGGAAACGTTATGAAATCCATGGAAGAGCAAAGTCAGCCACAAGTAGCCCTATTACAGGCTCTTCTACCAGCCAACTATCATACTAGGCTGAATACACCGGTTCTCGTCCGATCACCGAAGTTAAGCAGCGTTAGGCCCGGTCAGTACTTGGGAGGGTGACCACCTGGGAATACCGGGTGTAGTTGGCTTTTTGCCCTTTTTTTGACATTAGTTAATGCAGAAACAGAAAAAAAAAAAAAATTAGTTAATGCAGAAACGCTGCTCATATTTTTCCTCAAGATCACAGCATCGATTTTCAAAAACATCAGTGCAACTACACTGAGGCCGGCCTCAGTGTAATTTAGTTTGCGGCAATTAAGCGTAATTTACAGGGATGCATAGCGCTGTCGCACCGTAGGGCGTCGAACTTACCACAGCACCTTTTTCTCAGTAATCACTTGCCGATAGATACTAGGAGAGTGAGTGAGACCGGTAATAGCCTTAGACTGGACGCTGACGATGTGCCCTAATCTCGTAACCAGGTCAGCATCTTTGGTCACGAGGATTGTTTCCTCCCCTCAAATTTCTGTTTCGAACGCGTATTATTATTTCTATTATTATTATTATTATGATTACCGCGTGTTCAGTTATGTAGCTGCAGCAGTACGAATTAGACGAATTCTTGCCTTAGATTCCATGTAACAGAACCGAGATTTCATGGCCTTTCCGATAGGAAACGTTATGAAATCCACGGAAGAGCAAAGTCAGCCACAAGTAGCCCTATTACAGGCTCTTCTACCAGCCAACTATCATACTAGGCTGAATACACCGGTTCTCGTCCGATCACCGAAGTTAAGCAGCGTTAGGCCCGGTCAGTACTTGGGAGGGTGACCACCTGGGAATACCGGGTGTAGTTGGCTTTTTGCCCTTTTTTTGACATTAGTTAATGCAGAAACAGAAAAAAAAAAAAATTAGTTAATGCAGAAACGCTGCTCATATTTTTCCTCAAGATCACAGCATCGATTTTCAAAAACATCAGTGCAACTACACTGAGGCCGGCCTCAGTGTAATTTAGTTTGCGGCAATTAAGCGTAATTTACAGGGATGCATAGCGCTGTCGCACCGTAGGGCGTCGAACTTACCACAGCACCTTTTTCTCAGTAATCACTTGCCGATAGATACTAGGAGAGTGAGTGAGACCGGTAATAGCCTTAGACTGGACGCTGACGATGTGCCCTAATCTCGTAACCAGATCAGCCTCTTTGGTCACGAGGATTGTTTCCTCCCCTCAAATTTCTGTTTCGAACGCGTATTATTATTTCTATTATTATTATTATTATGATTACCGCGTGTTCAGTTATGTAGCTGCAGCAGTACGAATTAGACGAATTCTTGCCTTAGATTCCATGTAACAGAACCGAGATTTCATGGCCTTTCCGATAGGAAACGTTATGAAATCCACGGAAGAGCAAAGTCAGCCACAAGTAGCCCTATTACAGGCTCTTCTACCAGCCAACTATCATACTAGGCTGAATACACCGGTTCTCGTCCGATCACCGAAGTTAAGCAGCGTTAGGCCCGGTCAGTACTTGGGAGGGTGACCACCTGGGAATACCGGGTGTAGTTGGCTTTTTGCCCTTTTTTTGACATTAGTTAATGCAGAAACAGAAAAAAAAAAAAATTAGTTAATGCAGAAACGCTGCTCATATTTTTCCTCAAGATCACAGCATCGATTTTCAAAAACATCAGTGCAACTACACTGAGGCCGGCCTCAGTGTAATTTAGTTTGCGGCAATTAAGCGTAATTTACAGGGATGCATAGCGCTGTCGCACCGTAGGGCGTCGAACTTACCACAGCACCTTTTTCTCAGTAATCACTTGCCGATAGATACTAGGAGAGTGAGTGAGACCGGTAATAGCCTTAGACTGGACGCTGACGATGTGCCCTAATCTCGTAACCAGGTCAGCCTCTTTGGTCACGAGGATTGTTTCCTCCCCTCAAATTTCTGTTTCGAACGCGTATTATTATTTCTATTATTATTATTATGATTACCGCGTGTTCAGTTATGTAGCTGCAGCAGTACGAATTAGACGAATTCTTGCCTTAGATTCCATGTAACAGAACCGAGATTTCATGGCGTTTCCGATAGGAAACGTTATGAAATCCATGGAAGAGCAAAGTCAGCCACAAGTAGCCCTATTACAGGCTCTTCTACCAGCCAACTATCATACTAGGCTGAATACACCGGTTCTCGTCCGATCACCGAAGTTAAGCAGCGTTAGGCCCGGTCAGTACTTGGGAGGGTGACCACCTGGGAATACCGGGTGTAGTTGGCTTTTTGCCCTTTTTTTGACATTAGTTAATGCAGAAACAGAAAAAAAAAAAAAAATTAGTTAATGCAGAAACGCTGCTCATATTTTTCCTCAAGATCACAGCATCGATTTTCAAAAACATCAGTGCAACTACACTGAGGCCGGCCTCAGTGTAATTTAGTTTGCGGCAATTAAGCGTAATTTACAGGGATGCATAGCGCTGTCGCACCGTAGGGCGTCGAACTTACCACAGCACCTTTTTCTCAGTAATCACTTGCCGATAGATACTAGGAGAGTGAGTGAGACCGGTAATAGCCTTAGACTGGACGCTGACGATGTGCCCTAATCTCGTAACCAGGTCAGCATCTTTGGTCACGAGGATTGTTTCCTCCCCTCAAATTTCTGTTTCGAACGCGTATTATTATTTCTATTATTATTATTATTATGATTACCGCGTGTTCAGTTATGTAGCTGCAGCAGTACGAATTAGACGAATTCTTGCCTTAGATTCCATGTAACAGAACCGAGATTTCATGGCCTTTCCGATAGGAAACGTTATGAAATCCACGGAAGAGCAAAGTCAGCCACAAGTAGCCCTATTGCAGGCTCTTCTACCAGCCAACTATCATACTAGGCTGAATACACCGGTTCTCGTCCGATCACCGAAGTTAAGCAGCGTTAGGCCCGGTCAGTACTTGGGAGGGTGACCACCTGGGAATACCGGGTGTAGTTGGCTTTTTGCCCTTTTTTTGACATTAGTTAATGCAGAAACAGAAAAAAAAAAAAATTAGTTAATGCAGAAACGCTGCTCATATTTTTCCTCAAGATCACAGCATCGATTTTCAAAAACATCAGTGCAACTACACTGAGGCCGGCCTCAGTGTAATTTAGTTTGCGGCAATTAAGCGTAATTTACAGGGATGCATAGCGCTGTCGCACCGTAGGGCGTCGAACTTACCACAGCACCTTTTTCTCAGTAATCACTTGCCGATAGATACTAGGAGAGTGAGTGAGACCGGTAATAGCCTTAGACTGGACGCTGACGATGTGCCCTAATCTCGTAACCAGGTCAGCCTCTTTGGTCACGAGGATTGTTTCCTCCCCTCAAATTTCTGTTTCGAACGCGTATTATTATTTCTATTATTATTATTATTATGATTACCGCGTGTTCAGTTATGTAGCTGCAGCAGTACGAATTAGACGAATTCTTGCCTTAGATTCCATGTAACAGAACCGAGATTTCATGGCCTTTCCGATAGGAAACGTTATGAAATCCACGGAAGAGCAAAGTCAGCCACAAGTAGCCCTATTACAGGCTCTTCTACCAGCCAACTATCATACTAGGCTGAATACACCGGTTCTCGTCCGATCACCGAAGTTAAGCAGCGTTAGGCCCGGTCAGTACTTGGGAGGGTGACCACCTGGGAATACCGGGTGTAGTTGGCTTTTTGCCCTTTTTTTGACATTAGTTAATGCAGAAACAGAAAAAAAAAAAAATTAGTTAATGCAGAAACGCTGCTCATATTTTTCCTCAAGATCACAGCATCGATTTTCAAAAACATCAGTGCAACTACACTGAGGCCGGCCTCAGTGTAATTTAGTTTGCGGCAATTAAGCGTAATTTACAGGGATGCATAGCGCTGTCGCACCGTAGGGCGTCGAACTTACCACAGCACCTTTTTCTCAGTAATCACTTGCCGATAGATACTAGGAGAGTGAGTGAGACCGGTAATAGCCTTAGACTGGACGCTGACGATGTGCCCTAATCTCGTAACCAGGTCAGCCTCTTTGGTCACGAGGATTGTTTCCTCCCCTCAAATTTCTGTTTCGAACGCGTATTATTATTTCTATTATTATTATTATTATGATTACCGCGTGTTCAGTTATGTAGCTGCAGCAGTACGAATTAGACGAATTCTTGCCTTAGATTCCATGTAACAGAACCGAGATTTCATGGCCTTTCCGATAGGAAACGTTATGAAATCCACGGAAGAGCAAAGTCAGCCACAAGTAGCCCTATTACAGGCTCTTCTACCAGCCAACTATCATACTAGGCTGAATACACCGGTTCTCGTCCGATCACCGAAGTTAAGCAGCGTTAGGCCCGGTCAGTACTTGGGAGGGTGACCACCTGGGAATACCGGGTGTAGTTGGCTTTTTGCCCTTTTTTTGACATTAGTTAATGCAGAAACAGAAAAAAAAAAAAATTAGTTAATGCAGAAACGCTGCTCATATTTTTCCTCAAGATCACAGCATCGATTTTCAAAAACATCAGTGCAACTACACTGAGGCCGGCCTCAGTGTAATTTAGTTTGCGGCAATTAAGCGTAATTTACAGGGATGCATAGCGCTGTCGCACCGTAGGGCGTCGAACTTACCACAGCACCTTTTTCTCAGTAATCACTTGCCGATAGATACTAGGAGAGTGAGTGAGACCGGTAATAGCCTTAGACTGGACGCTGACGATGTGCCCTAATCTCGTAACCAGGTCAGCCTCTTTGGTCACGAGGATTGTTTCCTCCCCTCAAATTTCTGTTTCGAACGCGTATTATTATTTCTATTATTATTATTATGATTACCGCGTGTTCAGTTATGTAGCTGCAGCAGTACGAATTAGACGAATTCTTGCCTTAGATTCCATGTAACAGAACCGAGATTTCATGGCGTTTCCGATAGGAAACGTTATGAAATCCACGGAAGAGCAAAGTCAGCCACAAGTAGCCCTATTGCAGGCTCTTCTACCAGCCAACTATCATACTAGGCTGAATACACCGGTTCTCGTCCGATCACCGAAGTTAAGCAGCGTTAGGCCCGGTCAGTACTTGGGAGGGTGACCACCTGGGAATACCGGGTGTAGTTGGCTTTTTGCCCTTTTTTTGACATTAGTTAATGCAGAAACAGAAAAAAAAAAAAATTAGTTAATGCAGAAACGCTGCTCATATTTTTCCTCAAGATCACAGCATCGATTTTCAAAAACATCAGTGCAACTACACTGAGGCCGGCCTCAGTGTAATTTAGTTTGCGGCAATTAAGCGTAATTTACAGGGATGCATAGCGCTGTCGCACCGTAGGGCGTCGAACTTACCACAGCACCTTTTTCTCAGTAATCACTTGCCGATAGATACTAGGAGAGTGAGTGAGACCGGTAATAGCCTTAGACTGGACGCTGACGATGTGCCCTAATCTCGTAACCAGGTCAGCCTCTTTGGTCACGAGGATTGTTTCCTCCCCTCAAATTTCTGTTTCGAACGCGTATTATTATTTCTATTATTATTATTATGATTACCGCGTGTTCAGTTATGTAGCTGCAGCAGTACGAATTAGACGAATTCTTGCCTTAGATTCCATGTAACAGAACCGAGATTTCATGGCCTTTCCGATAGGAAACGTTATGAAATCCATGGAAGAGCAAAGTCAGCCACAAGTAGCCCTATTACAGGCTCTTCTACCAGCCAACTATCATACTAGGCTGAATACACCGGTTCTCGTCCGATCACCGAAGTTAAGCAGCGTTAGGCCCGGTCAGTACTTGGGAGGGTGACCACCTGGGAATACCGGGTGTAGTTGGCTTTTTGCCCTTTTTTTGACATTAGTTAATGCAGAAACAGAAAAAAAAAAAAAAATTAGTTAATGCAGAAACGCTGCTCATATTTTTCCTCAAGATCACAGCATCGATTTTCAAAAACATCAGTGCAACTACACTGAGGCCGGCCTCAGTGTAATTTAGTTTGCGGCAATTAAGCGTAATTTACAGGGATGCATAGCGCTGTCGCACCGTAGGGCGTCGAACTTACCACAGCACCTTTTTCTCAGTAATCACTTGCCGATAGATACTAGGAGAGTGAGTGAGACCGGTAATAGCCTTAGACTGGACGCTGACGATGTGCCCTAATCTCGTAACCAGGTCAGCCTCTTTGGTCACGAGGATTGTTTCCTCCCCTCAAATTTCTGTTTCGAACGCGTATTATTATTTCTATTATTATTATTATTATGATTACCGCGTGTTCAGTTATGTAGCTGCAGCAGTACGAATTAGACGAATTCTTGCCTTAGATTCCATGTAACAGAACCGAGATTTCATGGCCTTTCCGATAGGAAACGTTATGAAATCCACGGAAGAGCAAAGTCAGCCACAAGTAGCCCTATTGCAGGCTCTTCTACCAGCCAACTATCATACTAGGCTGAATACACCGGTTCTCGTCCGATCACCGAAGTTAAGCAGCGTTAGGCCCGGTCAGTACTTGGGAGGGTGACCACCTGGGAATACCGGGTGTAGTTGGCTTTTTGCCCTTTTTTTGACATTAGTTAATGCAGAAACAGAAAAAAAAAAAAATTAGTTAATGCAGAAACGCTGCTCATATTTTTCCTCAAGATCACAGCATCGATTTTCAAAAACATCAGTGCAACTACACTGAGGCCGGCCTCAGTGTAATTTAGTTTGCGGCAATTAAGCGTAATTTACAGGGATGCATAGCGCTGTCGCACCGTAGGGCGTCGAACTTACCACAGCACCTTTTTCTCAGTAATCACTTGCCGATAGATACTAGGAGAGTGAGTGAGACCGGTAATAGCCTTAGACTGGACGCTGACGATGTGCCCTAATCTCGTAACCAGGTCAGCCTCTTTGGTCACGAGGATTGTTTCCTCCCCTCAAATTTCTATTTCGAACGCGTATTATTATTTCTATTATTATTATTATTATGATTACCGCGTGTTCAGTTATGTAGCTGCAGCAGTACGAATTAGACGAATTCTTGCCTTAGATTCCATGTAACAGAACCGAGATTTCATGGCCTTTCCGATAGGAAACGTTATGAAATCCACGGAAGAGCAAAGTCAGCCACAAGTAGCCCTATTACAGGCTCTTCTACCAGCCAACTATCATACTAGGCTGAATACACCGGTTCTCGTCCGATCACCGAAGTTAAGCAGCGTTAGGCCCGGTCAGTACTTGGGAGGGTGACCACCTGGGAATACCGGGTGTAGTTGGCTTTTTGCCCTTTTTTTGACATTAGTTAATGCAGAAACAGAAAAAAAAAAAAATTAGTTAATGCAGAAACGCTGCTCATATTTTTCCTCAAGATCACAGCATCGATTTTCAAAAACATCAGTGCAACTACACTGAGGCCGGCCTCAGTGTAATTTAGTTTGCGGCAATTAAGCGTAATTTACAGGGATGCATAGCGCTGTCGCACCGTAGGGCGTCGAACTTACCACAGCACCTTTTTCTCAGTAATCACTTGCCGATAGATACTAGGAGAGTGAGTGAGACCGGTAATAGCCTTAGACTGGACGCTGACGATGTGCCCTAATCTCGTAACCAGGTCAGCCTCTTTGGTCACGAGGATTGTTTCCTCCCCTCAAATTTCTGTTTCGAACGCGTATTATTATTTCTATTATTATTATTATTATGATTACCGCGTGTTCAGTTATGTAGCTGCAGCAGTACGAATTAGACGAATTCTTGCCTTAGATTCCATGTAACAGAACCGAGATTTCATGGCCTTTCCGATAGGAAACGTTATGAAATCCACGGAAGAGCAAAGTCAGCCACAAGTAGCCCTATTACAGGCTCTTCTACCAGCCAACTATCATACTAGGCTGAATACACCGGTTCTCGTCCGATCACCGAAGTTAAGCAGCGTTAGGCCCGGTCAGTACTTGGGAGGGTGACCACCTGGGAATACCGGGTGTAGTTGGCTTTTTGCCCTTTTTTTGACATTAGTTAATGCAGAAACAGAAAAAAAAAAAAATTAGTTAATGCAGAAACGCTGCTCATATTTTTCCTCAAGATCACAGCATCGATTTTCAAAAACATCAGTGCAACTACACTGAGGCCGGCCTCAGTGTAATTTAGTTTGCGGCAATTAAGCGTAATTTACAGGGATGCATAGCGCTGTCGCACCGTAGGGCGTCGAACTTACCACAGCACCTTTTTCTCAGTAATCACTTGCCGATAGATACTAGGAGAGTGAGTGAGACCGGTAATAGCCTTAGACTGGACGCTGACGATGTGCCCTAATCTCGTAACCAGGTCAGCCTCTTTGGTCACGAGGATTGTTTCCTCCCCTCAAATTTCTGTTTCGAACGCGTATTATTATTTCTATTATTATTATTATGATTACCGCGTGTTCAGTTATGTAGCTGCAGCAGTACGAATTAGACGAATTCTTGCCTTAGATTCCATGTAACAGAACCGAGATTTCATGGCGTTTCCGATAGGAAACGTTATGAAATCCACGGAAGAGCAAAGTCAGCCACAAGTAGCCCTATTGCAGGCTCTTCTACCAGCCAACTATCATACTAGGCTGAATACACCGGTTCTCGTCCGATCACCGAAGTTAAGCAGCGTTAGGCCCGGTCAGTACTTGGGAGGGTGACCACCTGGGAATACCGGGTGTAGTTGGCTTTTTGCCCTTTTTTTGACATTAGTTAATGCAGAAACAGAAAAAAAAAAAAATTAGTTAATGCAGAAACGCTGCTCATATTTTTCCTCAAGATCACAGCATCGATTTTCAAAAACATCAGTGCAACTACACTGAGGCCGGCCTCAGTGTAATTTAGTTTGCGGCAATTAAGCGTAATTTACAGGGATGCATAGCGCTGTCGCACCGTAGGGCGTCGAACTTACCACAGCACCTTTTTCTCAGTAATCACTTGCCGATAGATACTAGGAGAGTGAGTGAGACCGGTAATAGCCTTAGACTGGACGCTGACGATGTGCCCTAATCTCGTAACCAGGTCAGCCTCTTTGGTCACGAGGATTGTTTCCTCCCCTCAAATTTCTGTTTCGAACGCGTATTATTATTTCTATTATTATTATTATTATGATTACCGCGTGTTCAGTTATGTAGCTGCAGCAGTACGAATTAGACGAATTCTTGCCTTAGATTCCATGTAACAGAACCGAGATTTCATGGCCTTTCCGATAGGAAACGTTATGAAATCCACGGAAGAGCAAAGTCAGCCACAAGTAGCCCTATTGCAGGCTCTTCTACCAGCCAACTATCATACTAGGCTGAATACACCGGTTCTCGTCCGATCACCGAAGTTAAGCAGCGTTAGGCCCGGTCAGTACTTGGGAGGGTGACCACCTGGGAATACCGGGTGTAGTTGGCTTTTTGCCCTTTTTTTGACATTAGTTAATGCAGAAACAGAAAAAAAAAAAAATTAGTTAATGCAGAAACGCTGCTCATATTTTTCCTCAAGATCACAGCATCGATTTTCAAAAACATCAGTGCAACTACACTGAGGCCGGCCTCAGTGTAATTTAGTTTGCGGCAATTAAGCGTAATTTACAGGGATGCATAGCGCTGTCGCACCGTAGGGCGTCGAACTTACCACAGCACCTTTTTCTCAGTAATCACTTGCCGATAGATACTAGGAGAGTGAGTGAGACCGGTAATAGCCTTAGACTGGACGCTGACGATGTGCCCTAATCTCGTAACCAGGTCAGCCTCTTTGGTCACGAGGATTGTTTCCTCCCCTCAAATTTCTGTTTCGAACGCGTATTATTATTTCTATTATTATTATTATGATTACCGCGTGTTCAGTTATGTAGCTGCAGCAGTACGAATTAGACGAATTCTTGCCTTAGATTCCATGTAACAGAACCGAGATTTCATGGCGTTTCCGATAGGAAACGTTATGAAATCCATGGAAGAGCAAAGTCAGCCACAAGTAGCCCTATTACAGGCTCTTCTACCAGCCAACTATCATACTAGGCTGAATACACCGGTTCTCGTCCGATCACCGAAGTTAAGCAGCGTTAGGCCCGGTCAGTACTTGGGAGGGTGACCACCTGGGAATACCGGGTGTAGTTGGCTTTTTGCCCTTTTTTTGACATTAGTTAATGCAGAAACAGAAAAAAAAAAAAAATTAGTTAATGCAGAAACGCTGCTCATATTTTTCCTCAAGATCACAGCATCGATTTTCAAAAACATCAGTGCAACTACACTGAGGCCGGCCTCAGTGTAATTTAGTTTGCGGCAATTAAGCGTAATTTACAGGGATGCATAGCGCTGTCGCACCGTAGGGCGTCGAACTTACCACAGCACCTTTTTCTCAGTAATCACTTGCCGATAGATACTAGGAGAGTGAGTGAGACCGGTAATAGCCTTAGACTGGACGCTGACGATGTGCCCTAATCTCGTAACCAGGTCAGCCTCTTTGGTCACGAGGATTGTTTCCTCCCCTCAAATTTCTGTTTCGAACGCGTATTATTATTTCTATTATTATTATTATTATGATTACCGCGTGTTCAGTTATGTAGCTGCAGCAGTACGAATTAGACGAATTCTTGCCTTAGATTCCATGTAACAGAACCGAGATTTCATGGCCTTTCCGATAGGAAACGTTATGAAATCCACGGAAGAGCAAAGTCAGCCACAAGTAGCCCTATTACAGGCTCTTCTACCAGCCAACTATCATACTAGGCTGAATACACCGGTTCTCGTCCGATCACCGAAGTTAAGCAGCGTTAGGCCCGGTCAGTACTTGGGAGGGTGACCACCTGGGAATACCGGGTGTAGTTGGCTTTTTGCCCTTTTTTTGACATTAGTTAATGCAGAAACAGAAAAAAAAAAAAATTAGTTAATGCAGAAACGCTGCTCATATTTTTCCTCAAGATCACAGCATCGATTTTCAAAAACATCAGTGCAACTACACTGAGGCCGGCCTCAGTGTAATTTAGTTTGCGGCAATTAAGCGTAATTTACAGGGATGCATAGCGCTGTCGCACCGTAGGGCGTCGAACTTACCACAGCACCTTTTTCTCAGTAATCACTTGCCGATAGATACTAGGAGAGTGAGTGAGACCGGTAATAGCCTTAGACTGGACGCTGACGATGTGCCCTAATCTCGTAACCAGGTCAGCCTCTTTGGTCACGAGGATTGTTTCCTCCCCTCAAATTTCTGTTTCGAACGCGTATTATTATTTCTATTATTATTATTATTATGATTACCGCGTGTTCAGTTATGTAGCTGCAGCAGTACGAATTAGACGAATTCTTGCCTTAGATTCCATGTAACAGAACCGAGATTTCATGGCCTTTCCGATAGGAAACGTTATGAAATCCACGGAAGAGCAAAGTCAGCCACAAGTAGCCCTATTACAGGCTCTTCTACCAGCCAACTATCATACTAGGCTGAATACACCGGTTCTCGTCCGATCACCGAAGTTAAGCAGCGTTAGGCCCGGTCAGTACTTGGGAGGGTGACCACCTGGGAATACCGGGTGTAGTTGGCTTTTTGCCCTTTTTTTGACATTAGTTAATGCAGAAACAGAAAAAAAAAAAAATTAGTTAATGCAGAAACGCTGCTCATATTTTTCCTCAAGATCACAGCATCGATTTTCAAAAACATCAGTGCAACTACACTGAGGCCGGCCTCAGTGTAATTTAGTTTGCGGCAATTAAGCGTAATTTACAGGGATGCATAGCGCTGTCGCACCGTAGGGCGTCGAACTTACCACAGCACCTTTTTCTCAGTAATCACTTGCCGATAGATACTAGGAGAGTGAGTGAGACCGGTAATAGCCTTAGACTGGACGCTGACGATGTGCCCTAATCTCGTAACCAGGTCAGCCTCTTTGGTCACGAGGATTGTTTCCTCCCCTCAAATTTCTGTTTCGAACGCGTATTATTATTTCTATTATTATTATTATGATTACCGCGTGTTCAGTTATGTAGCTGCAGCAGTACGAATTAGACGAATTCTTGCCTTAGATTCCATGTAGCAGAACCGAGATTTCATGGCGTTTCCGATAGGAAACGTTATGAAATCCATGGAAGAGCAAAGTCAGCCACAAGTAGCCCTATTACTGGCTCTTCTACCAGCCAACTATCATACTAGGCTGAATACACCGGTTCTCGTCCGATCACCGAAGTTAAGCAGCGTTAGGCCCGGTCAGTACTTGGGAGGGTGACCACCTGGGAATACCGGGTGTAGTTGGCTTTTTGCCCTTTTTTTGACATTAGTTAATGCAGAAACAGAAAAAAAAAAAAATTAGTTAATGCAGAAACGCTGCTCATATTTTTCCTCAAGATCACAGCATCGATTTTCAAAAACATCAGTGCAACTACACTGAGGCCGGCCTCAGTGTAATTTAGTTTGCGGCAATTAAGCGTAATTTACAGGGATGCATAGCGCTGTCGCACCGTAGGGCGTCGAACTTACCACAGCACCTTTTTCTCAGTAATCACTTGCCGATAGATACTAGGAGAGTGAGTGAGACCGGTAATAGCCTTAGACTGGACGCTGACGATGTGCCCTAATCTCGTAACCAGGTCAGCCTCTTTGGTCACGAGGATTGTTTCCTCCCCTCAAATTTCTGTTTCGAACGCGTATTATTATTTCTATTATTATTATTATTATGATTACCGCGTGTTCAGTTATGTAGCTGCAGCAGTACGAATTAGACGAATTCTTGCCTTAGATTCCATGTAACAGAACCGAGATTTCATGGCCTTTCCGATAGGAAACGTTATGAAATCCACGGAAGAGCAAAGTCAGCCACAAGTAGCCCTATTACAGGCTCTTCTACCAGCCAACTATCATACTAGGCTGAATACACCGGTTCTCGTCCGATCACCGAAGTTAAGCAGCGTTAGGCCCGGTCAGTACTTGGGAGGGTGACCACCTGGGAATACCGGGTGTAGTTGGCTTTTTGCCCTTTTTTTGACATTAGTTAATGCAGAAACAGAAAAAAAAAAAAATTAGTTAATGCAGAAACGCTGCTCATATTTTTCCTCAAGATCACAGCATCGATTTTCAAAAACATCAGTGCAACTACACTGAGGCCGGCCTCAGTGTAATTTAGTTTGCGGCAATTAAGCGTAATTTACAGGGATGCATAGCGCTGTCGCACCGTAGGGCGTCGAACTTACCACAGCACCTTTTTCTCAGTAATCACTTGCCGATAGATACTAGGAGAGTGAGTGAGACCGGTAATAGCCTTAGACTGGACGCTGACGATGTGCCCTAATCTCGTAACCAGGTCAGCCTCTTTGGTCACGAGGATTGTTTCCTCCCCTCAAATTTCTGTTTCGAACGCGTATTATTATTTCTATTATTATTATTATTATGATTACCGCGTGTTCAGTTATGTAGCTGCAGCAGTACGAATTAGACGAATTCTTGCCTTAGATTCCATGTAACAGAACCGAGATTTCATGGCCTTTCCGATAGGAAACGTTATGAAATCCACGGAAGAGCAAAGTCAGCCACAAGTAGCCCTATTACAGGCTCTTCTACCAGCCAACTATCATACTAGGCTGAATACACCGGTTCTCGTCCGATCACCGAAGTTAAGCAGCGTTAGGCCCGGTCAGTACTTGGGAGGGTGACCACCTGGGAATACC
Organism: Mastigoproctus giganteus; assembly: GCF_048544385.1. Classification (NCBI taxonomy): domain Eukaryota; kingdom Metazoa; phylum Arthropoda; class Arachnida; order Uropygi; family Thelyphonidae; genus Mastigoproctus; species Mastigoproctus giganteus. The sequence continues at coordinate 28,394 of NW_028328333.1, forward strand.
GGGTGTAGTTGGCTTTTTGCCCTTTTTTTGACATTAGTTAATGCAGAAACAGAAAAAAAAAAAAATTAGTTAATGCAGAAACGCTGCTCATATTTTTCCTCAAGATCACAGCATCGATTTTCAAAAACATCAGTGCAACTACACTGAGGCCGGCCTCAGTGTAATTTAGTTTGCGGCAATTAAGCGTAATTTACAGGGATGCATAGCGCTGTCGCACCGTAGGGCGTCGAACTTACCACAGCACCTTTTTCTCAGTAATCACTTGCCGATAGATACTAGGAGAGTGAGTGAGACCGGTAATAGCCTTAGACTGGACGCTGACGATGTGCCCTAATCTCGTAACCAGGTCAGCCTCTTTGGTCACGAGGATTGTTTCCTCCCCTCAAATTTCTGTTTCGAACGCGTATTATTATTTCTATTATTATTATTATGATTACCGCGTGTTCAGTTATGTAGCTGCAGCAGTACGAATTAGACGAATTCTTGCCTTAGATTCCATGTAACAGAACCGAGATTTCATGGCGTTTCCGATAGGAAACGTTATGAAATCCATGGAAGAGCAAAGTCAGCCACAAGTAGCCCTATTACTGGCTCTTCTACCAGCCAACTATCATACTAGGCTGAATACACCGGTTCTCGTCCGATCACCGAAGTTAAGCAGCGTTAGGCCCGGTCAGTACTTGGGAGGGTGACCACCTGGGAATACCGGGTGTAGTTGGCTTTTTGCCCTTTTTTTGACATTAGTTAATGCAGAAACAGAAAAAAAAAAAAATTAGTTAATGCAGAAACGCTGCTCATATTTTTCCTCAAGATCACAGCATCGATTTTCAAAAACATCAGTGCAACTACACTGAGGCCGGCCTCAGTGTAATTTAGTTTGCGGCAATTAAGCGTAATTTACAGGGATGCATAGCGCTGTCGCACCGTAGGGCGTCGAACTTACCACAGCACCTTTTTCTCAGTAATCACTTGCCGATAGATACTAGGAGAGTGAGTGAGACCGGTAATAGCCTTAGACTGGACGCTGACGATGTGCCCTAATCTCGTAACCAGGTCAGCCTCTTTGGTCACGAGGATTGTTTCCTCCCCTCAAATTTCTGTTTCGAACGCGTATTATTATTTCTATTATTATTATTATGATTACCTCGTGTTCAGTTATGTAGCTGCAGCAGTACGAATTAGACGAATTCTTGCCTTAGATTCCATGTAACAGAACCGAGATTTCATGGCGTTTCCGATAGGAAACGTTATGAAATCCATGGAAGAGCAAAGTCAGCCACAAGTAGCCCTATTACAGGCTCTTCTACCAGCCAACTATCATACTAGGCTGAATACACCGGTTCTCGTCCGATCACCGAAGTTAAGCAGCGTTAGGCCCGGTCAGTACTTGGGAGGGTGACCACCTGGGAATACCGGGTGTAGTTGGCTTTTTGCCCTTTTTTTGACATTAGTTAATGCAGAAACAGAAAAAAAAAAAAAATTAGTTAATGCAGAAACGCTGCTCATATTTTTCCTCAAGATCACAGCATCGATTTTCAAAAACATCAGTGCAACTACACTGAGGCCGGCCTCAGTGTAATTTAGTTTGCGGCAATTAAGCGTAATTTACAGGGATGCATAGCGCTGTCGCACCGTAGGGCGTCGAACTTACCACAGCACCTTTTTCTCAGTAATCACTTGCCGATAGATACTAGGAGAGTGAGTGAGACCGGTAATAGCCTTAGACTGGACGCTGACGATGTGCCCTAATCTCGTAACCAGGTCAGCCTCTTTGGTCACGAGGATTGTTTCCTCCCCTCAAATTTCTGTTTCGAACGCGTATTATTATTTCTATTATTATTATTATTATGATTACCGCGTGTTCAGTTATGTAGCTGCAGCAGTACGAATTAGACGAATTCTTGCCTTAGATTCCATGTAACAGAACCGAGATTTCATGGCGTTTCCGATAGGAAACGTTATGAAATCCATGGAAGAGCAAAGTCAGCCACAAGTAGCCCTATTACAGGCTCTTCTACCAGCCAACTATCATACTAGGCTGAATACACCGGTTCTCGTCCGATCACCGAAGTTAAGCAGCGTTAGGCCCGGTCAGTACTTGGGAGGGTGACCACCTGGGAATACCGGGTGTAGTTGGCTTTTTGCCCTTTTTTTGACATTAGTTAATGCAGAAACAGAAAAAAAAAAAAAATTAGTTAATGCAGAAACGCTGCTCATATTTTTCCTCAAGATCACAGCATCGATTTTCAAAAACATCAGTGCAACTACACTGAGGCCGGCCTCAGTGTAATTTAGTTTGCGGCAATTAAGCGTAATTTACAGGGATGCATAGCGCTGTCGCACCGTAGGGCGTCGAACTTACCACAGCACCTTTTTCTCAGTAATCACTTGCCGATAGATACTAGGAGAGTGAGTGAGACCGGTAATAGCCTTAGACTGGACGCTGACGATGTGCCCTAATCTCGTAACCAGGTCAGCCTCTTTGGTCACGAGGATTGTTTCCTCCCCTCAAATTTCTGTTTCGAACGCGTATTATTATTTCTATTATTATTATTATTATGATTACCGCGTGTTCAGTTATGTAGCTGCAGCAGTACGAATTAGACGAATTCTTGCCTTAGATTCCATGTAACAGAACCGAGATTTCATGGCCTTTCCGATAGGAAACGTTATGAAATCCACGGAAGAGCAAAGTCAGCCACAAGTAGCCCTATTACAGGCTCTTCTACCAGCCAACTATCATACTAGGCTGAATACACCGGTTCTCGTCCGATCACCGAAGTTAAGCAGCGTTAGGCCCGGTCAGTACTTGGGAGGGTGACCACCTGGGAATACCGGGTGTAGTTGGCTTTTTGCCCTTTTTTTGACATTAGTTAATGCAGAAACAGAAAAAAAAAAAAATTAGTTAATGCAGAAACGCTGCTCATATTTTTCCTCAAGATCACAGCATCGATTTTCAAAAACATCAGTGCAACTACACTGAGGCCGGCCTCAGTGTAATTTAGTTTGCGGCAATTAAGCGTAATTTACAGGGATGCATAGCGCTGTCGCACCGTAGGGCGTCGAACTTACCACAGCACCTTTTTCTCAGTAATCACTTGCCGATAGATACTAGGAGAGTGAGTGAGACCGGTAATAGCCTTAGACTGGACGCTGACGATGTGCCCTAATCTCGTAACCAGGTCAGCCTCTTTGGTCACGAGGATTGTTTCCTCCCCTCAAATTTCTGTTTCGAACGCGTATTATTATTTCTATTATTATTATTATTATGATTACCGCGTGTTCAGTTATGTAGCTGCAGCAGTACGAATTAGACGAATTCTTGCCTTAGATTCCATGTAACAGAACCGAGATTTCATGGCCTTTCCGATAGGAAACGTTATGAAATCCACGGAAGAGCAAAGTCAGCCACAAGTAGCCCTATTACAGGCTCTTCTACCAGCCAACTATCATACTAGGCTGAATACACCGGTTCTCGTCCGATCACCGAAGTTAAGCAGCGTTAGGCCCGGTCAGTACTTGGGAGGGTGACCACCTGGGAATACCGGGTGTAGTTGGCTTTTTGCCCTTTTTTTGACATTAGTTAATGCAGAAACAGAAAAAAAAAAAAATTAGTTAATGCAGAAACGCTGCTCATATTTTTCCTCAAGATCACAGCATCGATTTTCAAAAACATCAGTGCAACTACACTGAGGCCGGCCTCAGTGTAATTTAGTTTGCGGCAATTAAGCGTAATTTACAGGGATGCATAGCGCTGTCGCACCGTAGGGCGTCGAACTTACCACAGCACCTTTTTCTCAGTAATCACTTGCCGATAGATACTAGGAGAGTGAGTGAGACCGGTAATAGCCTTAGACTGGACGCTGACGATGTGCCCTAATCTCGTAACCAGGTCAGCCTCTTTGGTCACGAGGATTGTTTCCTCCCCTCAAATTTCTGTTTCGAACGCGTATTATTATTTCTATTATTATTATTATGATTACCGCGTGTTCAGTTATGTAGCTGCAGCAGTACGAATTAGACGAATTCTTGCCTTAGATTCCATGTAGCAGAACCGAGATTTCATGGCGTTTCCGATAGGAAACGTTATGAAATCCATGGAAGAGCAAAGTCAGCCACAAGTAGCCCTATTACTGGCTCTTCTACCAGCCAACTATCATACTAGGCTGAATACACCGGTTCTCGTCCGATCACCGAAGTTAAGCAGCGTTAGGCCCGGTCAGTACTTGGGAGGGTGACCACCTGGGAATACCGGGTGTAGTTGGCTTTTTGCCCTTTTTTTGACATTAGTTAATGCAGAAACAGAAAAAAAAAAAAATTAGTTAATGCAGAAACGCTGCTCATATTTTTCCTCAAGATCACAGCATCGATTTTCAAAAACATCAGTGCAACTACACTGAGGCCGGCCTCAGTGTAATTTAGTTTGCGGCAATTAAGCGTAATTTACAGGGATGCATAGCGCTGTCGCACCGTAGGGCGTCGAACTTACCACAGCACCTTTTTCTCAGTAATCACTTGCCGATAGATACTAGGAGAGTGAGTGAGACCGGTAATAGCCTTAGACTGGACGCTGACGATGTGCCCTAATCTCGTAACCAGGTCAGCCTCTTTGGTCACGAGGATTGTTTCCTCCCCTCAAATTTCTGTTTCGAACGCGTATTATTATTTCTATTATTATTATTATTATGATTACCGCGTGTTCAGTTATGTAGCTGCAGCAGTACGAATTAGACGAATTCTTGCCTTAGATTCCATGTAACAGAACCGAGATTTCATGGCCTTTCCGATAGGAAACGTTATGAAATCCACGGAAGAGCAAAGTCAGCCACAAGTAGCCCTATTACAGGCTCTTCTACCAGCCAACTATCATACTAGGCTGAATACACCGGTTCTCGTCCGATCACCGAAGTTAAGCAGCGTTAGGCCCGGTCAGTACTTGGGAGGGTGACCACCTGGGAATACCGGGTGTAGTTGGCTTTTTGCCCTTTTTTTGACATTAGTTAATGCAGAAACAGAAAAAAAAAAAATTAGTTAATGCAGAAACGCTGCTCATATTTTTCCTCAAGATCACAGCATCGATTTTCAAAAACATCAGTGCAACTACACTGAGGCCGGCCTCAGTGTAATTTAGTTTGCGGCAATTAAGCGTAATTTACAGGGATGCATAGCGCTGTCGCACCGTAGGGCGTCGAACTTACCACAGCACCTTTTTCTCAGTAATCACTTGCCGATAGATACTAGGAGAGTGAGTGAGACCGGTAATAGCCTTAGACTGGACGCTGACGATGTGCCCTAATCTCGTAACCAGGTCAGCCTCTTTGGTCACGAGGATTGTTTCCTCCCCTCAAATTTCTGTTTCGAACGCGTATTATTATTTCTATTATTATTATTATTATGATTACCGCGTGTTCAGTTATGTAGCTGCAGCAGTACGAATTAGACGAATTCTTGCCTTAGATTCCATGTAACAGAACCGAGATTTCATGGCCTTTCCGATAGGAAACGTTATGAAATCCACGGAAGAGCAAAGTCAGCCACAAGTAGCCCTATTACAGGCTCTTCTACCAGCCAACTATCATACTAGGCTGAATACACCGGTTCTCGTCCGATCACCGAAGTTAAGCAGCGTTAGGCCCGGTCAGTACTTGGGAGGGTGACCACCTGGGAATACCGGGTGTAGTTGGCTTTTTGCCCTTTTTTTGACATTAGTTAATGCAGAAACAGAAAAAAAAAAAAATTAGTTAATGCAGAAACGCTGCTCATATTTTTCCTCAAGATCACAGCATCGATTTTCAAAAACATCAGTGCAACTACACTGAGGCCGGCCTCAGTGTAATTTAGTTTGCGGCAATTAAGCGTAATTTACAGGGATGCATAGCGCTGTCGCACCGTAGGGCGTCGAACTTACCACAGCACCTTTTTCTCAGTAATCACTTGCCGATAGATACTAGGAGAGTGAGTGAGACCGGTAATAGCCTTAGACTGGACGCTGACGATGTGCCCTAATCTCGTAACCAGGTCAGCCTCTTTGGTCACGAGGATTGTTTCCTCCCCTCAAATTTCTGTTTCGAACGCGTATTATTATTTCTATTATTATTATTATGATTACCGCGTGTTCAGTTATGTAGCTGCAGCAGTACGAATTAGACGAATTCTTGCCTTAGATTCCATGTAACAGAACCGAGATTTCATGGCGTTTCCGATAGGAAACGTTATGAAATCCATGGAAGAGCAAAGTCAGCCACAAGTAGCCCTATTACTGGCTCTTCTACCAGCCAACTATCATACTAGGCTGAATACACCGGTTCTCGTCCGATCACCGAAGTTAAGCAGCGTTAGGCCCGGTCAGTACTTGGGAGGGTGACCACCTGGGAATACCGGGTGTAGTTGGCTTTTTGCCCTTTTTTTGACATTAGTTAATGCAGAAACAGAAAAAAAAAAAAATTAGTTAATGCAGAAACGCTGCTCATATTTTTCCTCAAGATCACAGCATCGATTTTCAAAAACATCAGTGCAACTACACTGAGGCCGGCCTCAGTGTAATTTAGTTTGCGGCAATTAAGCGTAATTTACAGGGATGCATAGCGCTGTCGCACCGTAGGGCGTCGAACTTACCACAGCACCTTTTTCTCAGTAATCACTTGCCGATAGATACTAGGAGAGTGAGTGAGACCGGTAATAGCCTTAGACTGGACGCTGACGATGTGCCCTAATCTCGTAACCAGGTCAGCCTCTTTGGTCACGAGGATTGTTTCCTCCCCTCAAATTTCTGTTTCGAACGCGTATTATTATTTCTATTATTATTATTATGATTACCTCGTGTTCAGTTATGTAGCTGCAGCAGTACGAATTAGACGAATTCTTGCCTTAGATTCCATGTAACAGAACCGAGATTTCATGGCGTTTCCGATAGGAAACGTTATGAAATCCATGGAAGAGCAAAGTCAGCCACAAGTAGCCCTATTACAGGCTCTTCTACCAGCCAACTATCATACTAGGCTGAATACACCGGTTCTCGTCCGATCACCGAAGTTAAGCAGCGTTAGGCCCGGTCAGTACTTGGGAGGGTGACCACCTGGGAATACCGGGTGTAGTTGGCTTTTTGCCCTTTTTTTGACATTAGTTAATGCAGAAACAGAAAAAAAAAAAAAATTAGTTAATGCAGAAACGCTGCTCATATTTTTCCTCAAGATCACAGCATCGATTTTCAAAAACATCAGTGCAACTACACTGAGGCCGGCCTCAGTGTAATTTAGTTTGCGGCAATTAAGCGTAATTTACAGGGATGCATAGCGCTGTCGCACCGTAGGGCGTCGAACTTACCACAGCACCTTTTTCTCAGTAATCACTTGCCGATAGATACTAGGAGAGTGAGTGAGACCGGTAATAGCCTTAGACTGGACGCTGACGATGTGCCCTAATCTCGTAACCAGGTCAGCCTCTTTGGTCACGAGGATTGTTTCCTCCCCTCAAATTTCTGTTTCGAACGCGTATTATTATTTCTATTATTATTATTATTATGATTACCGCGTGTTCAGTTATGTAGCTGCAGCAGTACGAATTAGACGAATTCTTGCCTTAGATTCCATGTAACAGAACCGAGATTTCATGGCCTTTCCGATAGGAAACGTTATGAAATCCATGGAAGAGCAAAGTCAGCCACAAGTAGCCCTATTACAGGCTCTTCTACCAGCCAACTATCATACTAGGCTGAATACACCGGTTCTCGTCCGATCACCGAAGTTAAGCAGCGTTAGGCCCGGTCAGTACTTGGGAGGGTGACCACCTGGGAATACCGGGTGTAGTTGGCTTTTTGCCCTTTTTTTGACATTAGTTAATGCAGAAACAGAAAAAAAAAAAAAATTAGTTAATGCAGAAACGCTGCTCATATTTTTCCTCAAGATCACAGCATCGATTTTCAAAAACATCAGTGCAACTACACTGAGGCCGGCCTCAGTGTAATTTAGTTTGCGGCAATTAAGCGTAATTTACAGGGATGCATAGCGCTGTCGCACCGTAGGGCGTCGAACTTACCACAGCACCTTTTTCTCAGTAATCACTTGCCGATAGATACTAGGAGAGTGAGTGAGACCGGTAATAGCCTTAGACTGGACGCTGACGATGTGCCCTAATCTCGTAACCAGGTCAGCCTCTTTGGTCACGAGGATTGTTTCCTCCCCTCAAATTTCTGTTTCGAACGCGTATTATTATTTCTATTATTATTATTATTATGATTACCGCGTGTTCAGTTATGTAGCTGCAGCAGTACGAATTAGACGAATTCTTGCCTTAGATTCCATGTAACAGAACCGAGATTTCATGGCCTTTCCGATAGGAAACGTTATGAAATCCACGGAAGAGCAAAGTCAGCCACAAGTAGCCCTATTACAGGCTCTTCTACCAGCCAACTATCATACTAGGCTGAATACACCGGTTCTCGTCCGATCACCGAAGTTAAGCAGCGTTAGGCCCGGTCAGTACTTGGGAGGGTGACCACCTGGGAATACCGGGTGTAGTTGGCTTTTTGCCCTTTTTTTGACATTAGTTAATGCAGAAACAGAAAAAAAAAAAAATTAGTTAATGCAGAAACGCTGCTCATATTTTTCCTCAAGATCACAGCATCGATTTTCAAAAACATCAGTGCAACTACACTGAGGCCGGCCTCAGTGTAATTTAGTTTGCGGCAATTAAGCGTAATTTACAGGGATGCATAGCGCTGTCGCACCGTAGGGCGTCGAACTTACCACAGCACCTTTTTCTCAGTAATCACTTGCCGATAGATACTAGGAGAGTGAGTGAGACCGGTAATAGCCTTAGACTGGACGCTGACGATGTGCCCTAATCTCGTAACCAGGTCAGCCTCTTTGGTCACGAGGATTGTTTCCTCCCCTCAAATTTCTGTTTCGAACGCGTATTATTATTTCTATTATTATTATTATGATTACCGCGTGTTCAGTTATGTAGCTGCAGCAGTACGAATTAGACGAATTCTTGCCTTAGATTCCATGTAACAGAACCGAGATTTCATGGCGTTTCCGATAGGAAACGTTATGAAATCCATGGAAGAGCAAAGTCAGCCACAAGTAGCCCTATTACAGGCTCTTCTACCAGCCAACTATCATACTAGGCTGAATACACCGGTTCTCGTCCGATCACCGAAGTTAAGCAGCGTTAGGCCCGGTCAGTACTTGGGAGGGTGACCACCTGGGAATACCGGGTGTAGTTGGCTTTTTGCCCTTTTTTTGACATTAGTTAATGCAGAAACAGAAAAAAAAAAAAAATTAGTTAATGCAGAAACGCTGCTCATATTTTTCCTCAAGATCACAGCATCGATTTTCAAAAACATCAGTGCAACTACACTGAGGCCGGCCTCAGTGTAATTTAGTTTGCGGCAATTAAGCGTAATTTACAGGGATGCATAGCGCTGTCGCACCGTAGGGCGTCGAACTTACCACAGCACCTTTTTCTCAGTAATCACTTGCCGATAGATACTAGGAGAGTGAGTGAGATCGGTAATAGCCTTAGACTGGACGCTGACGATGTGCCCTAATCTCGTAACCAGGTCAGCCTCTTTGGTCACGAGGATTGTTTCCTCCCCTCAAATTTCTGTTTCGAACGCGTATTATTATTTCTATTATTATTATTATGATTACCGCGTGTTCAGTTATGTAGCTGCAGCAGTACGAATTAGACGAATTCTTGCCTTAGATTCCATGTAACAGAACCGAGATTTCATGGCGTTTCCGATAGGAAACGTTATGAAATCCATGGAAGAGCAAAGTCAGCCACAAGTAGCCCTATTACAGGCTCTTCTACCAGCCAACTATCATACTAGGCTGAATACACCGGTTCTCGTCCGATCACCGAAGTTAAGCAGCGTTAGGCCCGGTCAGTACTTGGGAGGGTGACCACCTGGGAATACCGGGTGTAGTTGGCTTTTTGCCCTTTTTTTGACATTAGTTAATGCAGAAACAGAAAAAAAAAAAAAATTAGTTAATGCAGAAACGCTGCTCATATTTTTCCTCAAGATCACAGCATCGATTTTCAAAAACATCAGTGCAACTACACTGAGGCCGGCCTCAGTGTAATTTAGTTTGCGGCAATTAAGCGTAATTTACAGGGATGCATAGCGCTGTCGCACCGTAGGGCGTCGAACTTACCACAGCACCTTTTTCTCAGTAATCACTTGCCGATAGATACTAGGAGAGTGAGTGAGACCGGTAATAGCCTTAGACTGGACGCTGACGATGTGCCCTAATCTCGTAACCAGGTCAGCCTCTTTGGTCACGAGGATTGTTTCCTCCCCTCAAATTTCTGTTTCGAACGCGTATTATTATTTCTATTATTATTATTATTATGATTACCGCGTGTTCAGTTATGTAGCTGCAGCAGTACGAATTAGACGAATTCTTGCCTTAGATTCCATGTAACAGAACCGAGATTTCATGGCCTTTCCGATAGGAAACGTTATGAAATCCACGGAAGAGCAAAGTCAGCCACAAGTAGCCCTATTACAGGCTCTTCTACCAGCCAACTATCATACTAGGCTGAATACACCGGTTCTCGTCCGATCACCGAAGTTAAGCAGCGTTAGGCCCGGTCAGTACTTGGGAGGGTGACCACCTGGGAATACCGGGTGTAGTTGGCTTTTTGCCCTTTTTTTGACATTAGTTAATGCAGAAACCAAAAAAAAAAAAAATCAGTTAATGCAGAAACGCTGCTCATATTTTTCCTCAAGTTCAGAGCATCGATTTTCAAAAACATCAGTGCAACTACACTGAGGCCGGCCTCAGTGTAATTTAGTTTGCGGCAATTAAGCGTAATTTACAGGGATGCATAGCGCTGTCGCACCGTAGGGCGTCGAACTTACCACAGCACCTTTTTCTCAGTAATCATTTGCCGATAGATACTAGGAGAGTGAGTGAGACCGGTAATAGCCTTAGACTGGACGCTGACGATGTGCCCTAATCTCGTAACCAGGTCAGCCTCTTTGGTCACGAGGATTGTTTCCTCCCCTCAAATTTCTGTTTCGAACGCGTATTATTATTTCTATTATTATTATTATGATTACCGCGTGTTCAGTTATGTAGCTGCAGCAGTACGAATTAGACGAATTCTTGCCTTAGATTCCATGTAACAGAACCGAGATTTCATGGCGTTTCCGATAGGAAACGTTATGAAATCCATGGAAGAGCAAAGTCAGCCACAAGTAGCCCTATTACAGGCTCTTGTACCAGCCAACTATCATACTAGGCTGAATACACCGGTTCTCGTCCGATCACCGAAGTTAAGCAGCGTTAGGCCCGGTCAGTACTTGGGAGGGTGACCACCTGGGAATACCGGGTGTAGTTGGCTTTTTGCCCTTTTTTTGACATTAGTTAATGCAGAAACAGAAAAAAAAAAAAAATTAGTTAATGCAGAAACGCTGCTCATATTTTTCCTCAAGATCACAGCATCGATTTTCAAAAACATCAGTGCAACTACACTGAGGCCGGCCTCAGTGTAATTTAGTTTGCGGCAATTAAGCGTAATTTACAGGGATGCATAGCGCTGTCGCACCGTAGGGCGTCGAACTTACCACAGCACCTTTTTCTCAGTAATCACTTGCCGATAGATACTAGGAGAGTGAGTGAGACCGGTAATAGCCTTAGACTGGACGCTGACGATGTGCCCTAATCTCGTAACCAGGTCAGCCTCTTTGGTCACGAGGATTGTTTCCTCCCCTCAAATTTCTGTTTCGAACGCGTATTATTATTTCTATTATTATTATTATTATGATTACCGCGTGTTCAGTTATGTAGCTGCAGCAGTACGAATTAGACGAATTCTTGCCTTAGATTCCATGTAACAGAACCGAGATTTCATGGCCTTTCCGATAGGAAACGTTATGAAATCCACGGAAGAGCAAAGTCAGCCACAAGTAGCCCTATTACAGGCTCTTCTACCAGCCAACTATCATACTAGGCTGAATACACCGGTTCTCGTCCGATCACCGAAGTTAAGCAGCGTTAGGCCCGGTCAGTACTTGGGAGGGTGACCACCTGGGAATACCGGGTGTAGTTGGCTTTTTGCCCTTTTTTTGACATTAGTTAATGCAGAAACAGAAAAAAAAAAAAATTAGTTAATGCAGAAACGCTGCTCATATTTTTCCTCAAGATCACAGCATCGATTTTCAAAAACATCAGTGCAACTACACTGAGGCCGGCCTCAGTGTAATTTAGTTTGCGGCAATTAAGCGTAATTTACAGGGATGCATAGCGCTGTCGCACCGTAGGGCGTCGAACTTACCACAGCACCTTTTTCTCAGTAATCACTTGCCGATAGATACTAGGAGAGTGAGTGAGACCGGTAATAGCCTTAGACTGGACGCTGACGATGTGCCCTAATCTCGTAACCAGGTCAGCCTCTTTGGTCACGAGGATTGTTTCCTCCCCTCAAATTTCTGTTTCGAACGCGTATTATTATTTCTATTATTATTATTATGATTACCGCGTGTTCAGTTATGTAGCTGCAGCAGTACGAATTAGACGAATTCTTGCCTTAGATTCCATGTAACAGAACCGAGATTTCATGGCGTTTCCGATAGGAAACGTTATGAAATCCATGGAAGAGCAAAGTCAGCCACAAGTAGCCCTATTACAGGCTCTTCTACCAGCCAACTATCATACTAGGCTGAATACACCGGTTCTCGTCCGATCACCGAAGTTAAGCAGCGTTAGGCCCGGTCAGTACTTGGGAGGGTGACCACCTGGGAATACCGGGTGTAGTTGGCTTTTTGCCCTTTTTTTGACATTAGTTAATGCAGAAACAGAAAAAAAAAAAAAATTAGTTAATGCAGAAACGCTGCTCATATTTTTCCTCAAGATCACAGCATCGATTTTCAAAAACATCAGTGCAACTACACTGAGGCCGGCCTCAGTGTAATTTAGTTTGCGGCAATTAAGCGTAATTTACAGGGATGCATAGCGCTGTCGCACCGTAGGGCGTCGAACTTACCACAGCACCTTTTTCTCAGTAATCACTTGCCGATAGATACTAGGAGAGTGAGTGAGACCGGTAATAGCCTTAGACTGGACGCTGACGATGTGCCCTAATCTCGTAACCAGGTCAGCCTCTTTGGTCACGAGGATTGTTTCCTCCCCTCAAATTTCTGTTTCGAACGCGTATTATTATTTCTATTATTATTATTATTATGATTACCGCGTGTTCAGTTATGTAGCTGCAGCAGTACGAATTAGACGAATTCTTGCCTTAGATTCCATGTAACAGAACCGAGATTTCATGGCCTTTCCGATAGGAAACGTTATGAAATCCACGGAAGAGCAAAGTCAGCCACAAGTAGCCCTATTACAGGCTCTTCTACCAGCCAACTATCATACTAGGCTGAATACACCGGTTCTCGTCCGATCACCGAAGTTAAGCAGCGTTAGGCCCGGTCAGTACTTGGGAGGGTGACCACCTGGGAATACCGGGTGTAGTTGGCTTTTTGCCCTTTTTTTGACATTAGTTAATGCAGAAACAGAAAAAAAAAAAAATTAGTTAATGCAGAAACGCTGCTCATATTTTTCCTCAAGATCACAGCATCGATTTTCAAAAACATCAGTGCAACTACACTGAGGCCGGCCTCAGTGTAATTTAGTTTGCGGCAATTAAGCGTAATTTACAGGGATGCATAGCGCTGTCGCACCGTAGGGCGTCGAACTTACCACAGCACCTTTTTCTCAGTAATCACTTGCCGATAGATACTAGGAGAGTGAGTGAGACCGGTAATAGCCTTAGACTGGACGCTGACGATGTGCCCTAATCTCGTAACCAGGTCAGCCTCTTTGGTCACGAGGATTGTTTCCTCCCCTCAAATTTCTGTTTCGAACGCGTATTATTATTTCTATTATTATTATTATTATGATTACCGCGTGTTCAGTTATGTAGCTGCAGCAGTACGAATTAGACGAATTCTTGCCTTAGATTCCATGTAACAGAACCGAGATTTCATGGCCTTTCCGATAGGAAACGTTATGAAATCCACGGAAGAGCAAAGTCAGCCACAAGTAGCCCTATTACAGGCTCTTCTACCAGCCAACTATCATACTAGGCTGAATACACCGGTTCTCGTCCGATCACCGAAGTTAAGCAGCGTTAGGCCCGGTCAGTACTTGGGAGGGTGACCACCTGGGAATACCGGGTGTAGTTGGCTTTTTGCCCTTTTTTTGACATTAGTTAATGCAGAAACAGAAAAAAAAAAAAAATTAGTTAATGCAGAAACGCTGCTCATATTTTTCCTCAAGATCACAGCATCGATTTTCAAAAACATCAGTGCAACTACACTGAGGCCGGCCTCAGTGTAATTTAGTTTGCGGCAATTAAGCGTAATTTACAGGGATGCATAGCGCTGTCGCACCGTAGGCCGTCGAACTTACCACAGCACCTTTTTCTCAGTAATCACTTGCCGATAGATACTAGGAGAGTGAGTGAGACCGGTAATAGCCTTAGACTGGACGCTGACGATGTGCCCTAATCTCGTAACCAGGTCAGCCTCTTTGGTCACGAGGATTGTTTCCTCCCCTCAAATTTCTGTTTCGAACGCGTATTATTATTTCTATTATTATTATTATTATGATTACCGCGTGTTCAGTTATGTAGCTGCAGCAGTACGAATTAGACGAATTCTTGCCTTAGATTCCATGTAACAGAACCGAGATTTCATGGCCTTTCCGATAGGAAACGTTATGAAATCCACGGAAGAGCAAAGTCAGCCACAAGTAGCCCTATTACAGGCTCTTCTACCAGCCAACTATCATACTAGGCTGAATACACCGGTTCTCGTCCGATCACCGAAGTTAAGCAGCGTTAGGCCCGGTCAGTACTTGGGAGGGTGACCACCTGGGAATACCGGGTGTAGTTGGCTTTTTGCCCTTTTTTTGACATTAGTTAATGCAGAAACAGAAAAAAAAAAAAATTAGTTAATGCAGAAACGCTGCTCATATTTTTCCTCAAGATCACAGCATCGATTTTCAAAAACATCAGTGCAACTACACTGAGGCCGGCCTCAGTGTAATTTAGTTTGCGGCAATTAAGCGTAATTTACAGGGATGCATAGCGCTGTCGCACCGTAGGGCGTCGAACTTACCACAGCACCTTTTTCTCAGTAATCACTTGCCGATAGATACTAGGAGAGTGAGTGAGACCGGTAATAGCCTTAGACTGGACGCTGACGATGTGCCCTAATCTCGTAACCAGGTCAGCCTCTTTGGTCACGAGGATTGTTTCCTCCCCTCAAATTTCTGTTTCGAACGCGTATTATTATTTCTATTATTATTATTATGATTACCGCGTGTTCAGTTATGTAGCTGCAGCAGTACGAATTAGACGAATTCTTGCCTTAGATTCCATGTAACAGAACCGAGATTTCATGGCGTTTCCGATAGGAAACGTTATGAAATCCATGGAAGAGCAAAGTCAGCCACAAGTAGCCCTATTACAGGCTCTTCTACCAGCCAACTATCATACTAGGCTGAATACACCGGTTCTCGTCCGATCACCGAAGTTAAGCAGCGTTAGGCCCGGTCAGTACTTGGGAGGGTGACCACCTGGGAATACCGGGTGTAGTTGGCTTTTTGCCCTTTTTTTGACATTAGTTAATGCAGAAACAGAAAAAAAAAAAAAATTAGTTAATGCAGAAACGCTGCTCATATTTTTCCTCAAGATCACAGCATCGATTTTCAAAAACATCAGTGCAACTACACTGAGGCCGGCCTCAGTGTAATTTAGTTTGCGGCAATTAAGCGTAATTTACAGGGATGCATAGCGCTGTCGCACCGTAGGGCGTCGAACTTACCACAGCACCTTTTTCTCAGTAATCACTTGCCGATAGATACTAGGAGAGTGAGTGAGACCGGTAATAGCCTTAGACTGGACGCTGACGATGTGCCCTAATCTCGTAACCAGGTCAGCCTCTTTGGTCACGAGGATTGTTTCCTCCCCTCAAATTTCTGTTTCGAACGCGTATTATTATTTCTATTATTATTATTATTATGATTACCGCGTGTTCAGTTATGTAGCTGCAGCAGTACGAATTAGACGAATTCTTGCCTTAGATTCCATGTAACAGAACCGAGATTTCATGGCCTTTCCGATAGGAAACGTTATGAAATCCACGGAAGAGCAAAGTCAGCCACAAGTAGCCCTATTACAGGCTCTTCTACCAGCCAACTATCATACTAGGCTGAATACACCGGTTCTCGTCCGATCACCGAAGTTAAGCAGCGTTAGGCCCGGTCAGTACTTGGGAGGGTGACCACCTGGGAATACCGGGTGTAGTTGGCTTTTTGCCCTTTTTTTGACATTAGTTAATGCAGAAACAGAAAAAAAAAAAAATTAGTTAATGCAGAAACGCTGCTCATATTTTTCCTCAAGATCACAGCATCGATTTTCAAAAACATCAGTGCAACTACACTGAGGCCGGCCTCAGTGTAATTTAGTTTGCGGCAATTAAGCGTAATTTACAGGGATGCATAGCGCTGTCGCACCGTAGGGCGTCGAACTTACCACAGCACCTTTTTCTCAGTAATCACTTGCCGATAGATACTAGGAGAGTGAGTGAGACCGGTAATAGCCTTAGACTGGACGCTGACGATGTGCCCTAATCTCGTAACCAGGTCAGCCTCTTTGGTCACGAGGATTGTTTCCTCCCCTCAAATTTCTGTTTCGAACGCGTATTATTATTTCTATTATTATTATTATGATTACCGCGTGTTCAGTTATGTAGCTGCAGCAGTACGAATTAGACGAATTCTTGCCTTAGATTCCATGTAACAGAACCGAGATTTCATGGCGTTTCCGATAGGAAACGTTATGAAATCCATGGAAGAGCAAAGTCAGCCACAAGTAGCCCTATTACAGGCTCTTCTACCAGCCAACTATCATACTAGGCTGAATACACCGGTTCTCGTCCGATCACCGAAGTTAAGCAGCGTTAGGCCCGGTCAGTACTTGGGAGGGTGACCACCTGGGAATACCGGGTGTAGTTGGCTTTTTGCCCTTTTTTTGACATTAGTTAATGCAGAAACAGAAAAAAAAAAAAAATTAGTTAATGCAGAAACGCTGCTCATATTTTTCCTCAAGATCACAGCATCGATTTTCAAAAACATCAGTGCAACTACACTGAGGCCGGCCTCAGTGTAATTTAGTTTGCGGCAATTAAGCGTAATTTACAGGGATGCATAGCGCTGTCGCACCGTAGGGCGTCGAACTTACCACAGCACCTTTTTCTCAGTAATCACTTGCCGATAGATACTAGGAGAGTGAGTGAGACCGGTAATAGCCTTAGACTGGACGCTGACGATGTGCCCTAATCTCGTAACCAGGTCAGCCTCTTTGGTCACGAGGATTGTTTCCTCCCCTCAAATTTCTGTTTCGAACGCGTATTATTATTTCTATTATTATTATTATTATGATTACCGCGTGTTCAGTTATGTAGCTGCAGCAGTACGAATTAGACGAATTCTTGCCTTAGATTCCATGTAACAGAACCGAGATTTCATGGCCTTTCCGATAGGAAACGTTATGAAATCCACGGAAGAGCAAAGTCAGCCACAAGTAGCCCTATTACAGGCTGTTCTACCAGCCAACTATCATACTAGGCTGAATACACCGGTTCTCGTCCGATCACCGAAGTTAAGCAGCGTTAGGCCCGGTCAGTACTTGGGAGGGTGACCACCTGGGAATACCGGGTGTAGTTGGCTTTTTGCCCTTTTTTTGACATTAGTTAATGCAGAAACAGAAAAAAAAAAAAATTAGTTAATGCAGAAACGCTGCTCATATTTTTCCTCAAGATCACAGCATCGATTTTCAAAAACATCAGTGCAACTACACTGAGGCCGGCCTCAGTGTAATTTAGTTTGCGGCAATTAAGCGTAATTTACAGGGATGCATAGCGCTGTCGCACCGTAGGGCGTCGAACTTACCACAGCACCTTTTTCTCAGTAATCACTTGCCGATAGATACTAGGAGAGTGAGTGAGACCGGTAATAGCCTTAGACTGGACGCTGACGATGTGCCCTAATCTCGTAACCAGGTCAGCCTCTTTGGTCACGAGGATTGTTTCCTCCCCTCAAATTTCTGTTTCGAACGCGTATTATTATTTCTATTATTATTATTATTATGATTACCGCGTGTTCAGTTATGTAGCTGCAGCAGTACGAATTAGACGAATTCTTGCCTTAGATTCCATGTAACAGAACCGAGATTTCATGGCCTTTCCGATAGGAAACGTTATGAAATCCACGGAAGAGCAAAGTCAGCCACAAGTAGCCCTATTACAGGCTCTTCTACCAGCCAACTATCATACTAGGCTGAATACACCGGTTCTCGTCCGATCACCGAAGTTAAGCAGCGTTAGGCCCGGTCAGTACTTGGGAGGGTGACCACCTGGGAATACCGGGTGTAGTTGGCTTTTTGCCCTTTTTTTGACATTAGTTAATGCAGAAACAGAAAAAAAAAAAAAATTAGTTAATGCAGAAACGCTGCTCATATTTTTCCTCAAGATCACAGCATCGATTTTCAAAAACATCAGTGCAACTACACTGAGGCCGGCCTCAGTGTAATTTAGTTTGCGGCAATTAAGCGTAATTTACAGGGATGCATAGCGCTGTCGCACCGTAGGCCGTCGAACTTACCACAGCACCTTTTTCTCAGTAATCACTTGCCGATAGATACTAGGAGAGTGAGTGAGACCGGTAATAGCCTTAGACTGGACGCTGACGATGTGCCCTAATCTCGTAACCAGGTCAGCCTCTTTGGTCACGAGGATTGTTTCCTCCCCTCAAATTTCTGTTTCGAACGCGTATTATTATTTCTATTATTATTATTATTATGATTACCGCGTGTTCAGTTATGTAGCTGCAGCAGTACGAATTAGACGAATTCTTGCCTTAGATTCCATGTAACAGAACCGAGATTTCATGGCCTTTCCGATAGGAAACGTTATGAAATCCACGGAAGAGCAAAGTCAGCCACAAGTAGCCCTATTACAGGCTCTTCTACCAGCCAACTATCATACTAGGCTGAATACACCGGTTCTCGTCCGATCACCGAAGTTAAGCAGCGTTAGGCCCGGTCAGTACTTGGGAGGGTGACCACCTGGGAATACCGGGTGTAGTTGGCTTTTTGCCCTTTTTTTGACATTAGTTAATGCAGAAACAGAAAAAAAAAAAAATTAGTTAATGCAGAAACGCTGCTCATATTTTTCCTCAAGATCACAGCATCGATTTTCAAAAACCTCAGTGTAATTTAGTTTGCGGCAATTAAGCGTAATTTACAGGGATGCATAGCGCTGTCGCACCGTAGGGCGTCGAACTTACCACAGCACCTTTTTCTCAGTAATCACTTGCCGATAGATACTAGGAGAGTGAGTGAGACCGGTAATAGCCTTAGACTGGACGCTGACGATGTGCCCTAATCTCGTAACCAGGTCAGCCTCTTTGGTCACGAGGATTGTTTCCTCCCCTCAAATTTCTGTTTCGAACGCGTATTATTATTTCTATTATTATTATTATGATTACCGCGTGTTCAGTTATGTAGCTGCAGCAGTACGAATTAGACGAATTCTTGTCTTAGATTCCATGTAACAGAACCGAGATTTCATGGCGTTTCCGATAGGAAACGTTATGAAATCCATGGAAGAGCAAAGTCAGCCACAAGTAGCCCTATTACAGGCTCTTCTACCAGCCAACTATCATACTAGGCTGAATACACCACAGTTCGCTGGATGATCTTGACCAGTGCAGACGTGTGTTTCCCTTTCTCCGCTATTGTGGGGATTAGTTGGCTAGTGCCGTCTTTCGAAGGGTGTGGTTCGGCAACCCCTCTGGTTTACAACCGTTCAAGGCTGCAATGTCTAACGGAGGAAGTACAGAAGTTAAGACCAGCCGTAAAGCTATGTCAAATACAACCACCGGGAATGTAGTGAAATCGCCGCAAGTCCTATCAACGGAGGAACTAGTAGACTCCTTGAACATTCCAATCGACCTTGACTGGAGTAAATCGTGCATTCTCCGATGTGACCCAAGCGGAGCTCCATATTCGGAATCTGATATTATTTGCAGCCTGAAAGGTAAGATTAAAGGTTCAGATGTATGGCACCTAGGATCTGTGAAATTTAATTCTGTATTCATTATCTCCTTTAAGGAGCATAATATTAAAGAAAGATTCTGTTCTCTTAAGAAAATTACTGTTCGTGGCCTTGCATGCGCTATTATCCCGATTAACAAGACTCGGAAAATAGAGGTCGTTATTCACTGGCTCCCACCCCAAATTCCGAACCGCCTAGTGGCGATGCATTTCGAGAAATTCGGGACCATAAAATACCTCGAGAACATATCCACCATAAAGGACAGAGAATGGTCCCACATTCTCAGTAACAAAAAGAAAATGATAATAGAACTTAATGATGAAGTACAGGTCACAGATATACCCTATGTCATTAGGGTGCAGAAAATGACTGGAATTGTAGTCATAAGCGGAAGACCACCATCCTGCTTTAGATGCAAAAAAATTGGGCACCTTCGCAAAGAGTGCACTGCACCAAAATGCGAAAAATGCAGTAAAATAGGTCATGAAGCGGAAAACTGCATAGGCCGCACGTATGCAGGCATAATATCAAAAAACCTGAAAAACGACTTCTGTGAAGACACAGATACCTGCAATATCGATGATGTCCAGGAAACGGAGTGCATCGAAGAACCGGGAAATAAAAATGATTCGGGATTAGTGGAAGAAAACCCGTCAAATATAACACCAATAATTGACGCAACACAGTTAACCCCACCAAAAATAAACCAAAGCCATAAATCACCATTAGAAAACACCTGTGAAGGCACTCCGCAAATGTTAACAACACCTGCTGTGAATAACGACAATACAGAATCAATACAGCCTCTAGATACGCCCAACGTGCCCGAAGGAAAGGAAAGTGAGAAAGAAAGTGAAGAAGTAAAGAAAACATCGGAGAGAAGGAAAAAAACAAAATTCGTTCCCAACTTGGTCGTAAGGAACAAGCGGGACAAAGGAAAAGAAAAGGAAGCCGCAAAACCGGATAACTAAAGAAACCAGAAGAACCACTAAATATAGAATAACCCAAGTTTACCTCCAGACAAATATTAATTCCTAAACAATGAAAATAATATCCCTAAACTGCAATGGACTGAAAGGCAATGACTCTCAGAAATTATTGATAAATTTATTAGTAAACCTAAAACCTGATATTGTTATGCTTCAAGACACCAGGATAAATGACTTAAAAGAAGTAGCCATGTTCGAACAAAAACTAAATAAAAATTATATCTCTATTTTTGAACCAGCCCAAAATAATTCAGTTGCAGGAGTAATAACACTAATTTATAAAAGAGCCCGGAATATACAAATACACGCTCACGAAACTCTGATTCCACACAGAGCATTAGGAGTAGACATAACATGGAACTCAAAAACCTTATCGTTGATCAACATATATGGGCCTACAAGACACAACGAAAAAAAACACTTTTGGACAGAACTGGAACATATACTAACAGATAAGCACACAATTATAGCGGCAGGAGACATGAATTTCTTAGAAGACAAAACAAGGGATCAAGAAAAGGCAACAGATACACCCATTCCCACATTTTCTAAAATATTCAAAACATTACATTTATATGACGCCTACCGTACACTACACCCAACAAAGAAAGAATACACATTCTTTTCTGCAAACAACGCGTCCAGACTTGATAGACTTTACTACCCAGACCACCTGGGGATCACAGTAGGAAACGTCATGCATACACCAGTTTCCTTCACTGACCACCACATGCTGATAGTTAAGCTATTAGGTGAAGTCCAAGAAAGCGCATTTGTAAACAGGGAATACCCGCTCTGGAAACTGAATGCAAGTCTCCTACAGGAAGACGAGTTTCAAGCAGAAATCAAAAAAATCAGCAGAGAAACAAAAAACGCTGAAAACCCAATAGAAGGGTGGTATAGATTTAAACAGGAGGTAAAAAAAATGGCTATTAAATTGGGGAAACAAATGAAACATAAACAGAACGAAGAAAAGAGAAACATAATAAAAGAATTACAAAGAACATACACACCCGATAGAAATATTAAAAACACAATGGAAAGAACAAAACTTAAAGAAAAACTAAAAGATATTGAAAAGAAAGAAATAGAAGGCGCATGGCTTAGAGCTAGAATTAAGGCCATCGAAAATGATGAAGGCAAAAGCAGTACAGCTTGGTTATTTGAAAAAGAAAGATGCAAGAAAAGAACCGTAAAAGCCATAACAAAAAACAATGAAACATACAAAAATGATGCAGATATAATAGCTATCTTCCACAATCACTACACGGAAACATTTGAAAGAAAACACAGCTGTGAGACCGAATCAGACACTTTCTTACAGCTGTTAAATAAATTAAAACCAGATGAAGCAGAAGAAATCGACAAACCTATATCCATACAAGAATGCAGACAAGCAATCAGAAAACTCCCAACACAAAAATCACCAGGACCAGACGGACTCACTGCTGAATTTTACAAGAAATACTTCCACATATTTGAAGACCAATTTGTAGACATGATAATAGCAATAGGAAAAACAGAAAATACACCCCAAAATTTTAACCTAGGATACATATGTACCATCCCAAAAACCGAGAATAAAGAAAATCTAAAAGACATAAACCAATGGAGAGGCATTACTCTTCTGAACACAGACTTCAAAATCTTGTCAAAAATCTTAGCGTCAAGAGTACAAATCCACTTAGTGAAAATAATCACTGATGCCCAAACGTGCGGAATTAAGGGGCGAAAAATTGAAGACACCATAATGCAGGTAAGATGCATTTATGAATATTACAAAGTAACTGAAAAACCATGCATTCTAATGGGACTGGACATAGAAAAAGCCTTTGATTCAGTCAGCCATGATTACCTACATAAAGTTATAAAAGCAACAGGATTCGGAATCGGGTTCCAAACATGGATAAGAACGTTGTACAATAAGGCTCAATCAAGATTAATAATTAACAAAAAGCTGTCTGCCCCATTCAATATCCAATGCTCCATTAGGCAAGGTGACAACCTCTCAATGATTCTGTTTGCCTTGGCTATAGAACCACTGATAAGGTCAATCCAATCAAACAAAAAAATTAGCGGAACGCGCATAGGCGAAGAGAGAGAAACTAAGGTCCTGGCGTACGCTGACGATATCACGGTGACGCTGACAACGGCTCAATCTGTAAATGAAATACTAAAAATCATGAAATCTTTCGAAAAGGCGAGCGGCCTAAAAATAAATGAAAGGAAAACAAACGCAACATTAATCGGAAAGTGGAAAAAAACACCCACCTTGCCTGAAAATATAAACAGTAAAAACGAATTTAGAATACTAGGAATCACACTAGGTGAAGAAGAATGTTACGCTAACCAATGGGAAGCATTGTGCAAGAAAGTGACCCAAAAATTATCAACCTGGAGAGGAAGACATCTCTCAGTAAAAGGGAAGGCAAGAGTGTGCAACCAGTATATAATGTCCAAACTATGGTACCTGATCGGACACATCCCATACAATGGGAAATATGCAGACAGGATTCATAGAGAATGCGCCCAGTTTATTTGGAATTCATCCTACGAACCAATGAGAAGGTCAACCCTCTTTCACGACAGTGAAGCTGGAGGCCTTGGGCTCGTTAACATCCACATAAAAACACTAATAAACAATGCGAAAATTGCAGAAAAAGCCCAAAACTCAGGAAAAGGGTGGACACCTTATGTACTAATGTTTAAACAAAAGTTACTCCCTCACAGATATGCCTACTCACTGGAAGCAAAAATAAACAGAATACCAGAAATGTTCAGAGAAATCGTGGAAGGTGAAGAGTATGCAAAAGACAGAATAGATCTCGGGAAAATTCTGGAAACAAACTCAAGAGTGACCTACACAAAAATGATAAGAAGCACTATACCACCACCACAACACAGGGAAATTCAAAGGGGAAATATAAGACTATCACCAGTACTAGAAAAAGTGTTTAAATTACCAATAAAACCGAAATATAAGACCTTCTTTTATAAAGTTCATCACTGTTGTCTGCCAACCAGAATATGGCTGGTTGCAAAAGGCATACCTATCTACAGTCCAGCCAAATGCAACTTCTGCAACGATCCAGAAACAATACACCACCTAATGATATACTGCAACGTCACATCTAAAATATGGAACGTAGTGACTCCACTGATCTCTTCATCGTCAATGATCACCGAAAAACTTGTATTCTGGTTAAAAGATGGAAAAATAGAAACAACAAAAATGATCATAATAATCATTACAATGTACGCAATATGGTCGCACAGATGCGATGAAATATACGGGAGAAATGAAGCAGGAAACATATTGATGAAAGTAAACAAATATCTCAAAGAAATCACTCATGATACCATCTACAAGAAAGCAATAACCCCGAGGGAATGGCAGAAAACAGGAGTCCTCTCTGGAGAGCAAGACAGTTACAAATACAAACCAATCGCAAATTAATCATCACAATGCCATAAATGTTTTTAAATGTGAAAACTGAACTAATAAAAGTTAAACAAAGAAATAAGATAACGTAACACAATGAAACTAATAAATTAATGTATCTTAAGAAACATTATAGGTATATGATAAATCACTATGTGTATTTCAATAAGGATTGTCAATTAGCACGAATGTATATATAACGTAAGATCTCAATAACAATTTGTACTTTAAAAATCATGTACAATATAGTTTAACAATAGCAATAAAAAAAGAAAAGCTTATGTGTAAATTAGAATAAAAAGAAATATGGTCAAGTTATATAAAGGAGAAAGAACCTGTATAAATACAGAACAATGGAACAATATATAAACCATTCATATATAATGTGTCCAATATGAGCAACACAACTTGTGTATTCGCTTTATATGTAAACAAAAAAGAGAGATAAGTTAAAACTGAAATAATGTAACCTGGTGTCGTGAAGTAGAGCTAAATGTAAATGAATGTAAAGCAATAATAATATGTTAAACAAAAACAAAAGATGTTATCTGACAAATGAAGGTATGTAAAAATTGGAACGGAAAATGATACAATGTAATTTATAAATAATGTCATGTATGTTTACATAACAAGCTTGTATACCTAATGAGTGTAATTTATAAATAATGTAATGTATATTTACATAACAAGCTGGTATACCTAATGAGTGTAATTTATAAATAATGTAATGTATATTTACATAACAAGCTGGTATACCTAATGAGTGTAATTTATAAATAATGTAATGTATATTTACATAACAAGCTGGAATACCTAATGAGTGTAATTTATAAATAATGTAATGTATATCTATATAACAAGCTGGTATACCTAATGAGTGTAATTTATAAATAATGTAATATATATTTATATAACAAGCTGGTATACCTAATGAGTGTAACTTATAAATAATGTAATGTATATTTATATAACAAGCTGGTATGCATCATAATTGTAGGACATATCCGTTCTACTGATAAAAAAATTCATATATCAACAAGTTGTATAGTAAAATGGAAAAGTGTACCAAAATAAAAAGGAAATATGTGAGCAAGCCTCACGTATAGAGACAATATCACATGAGCCAAAACAAATTCAGGACTGTAGTGCAATATAAGAAGGTCAATCAAATGGAAGTAAATAAAACGTATGCTAATAAGAAACGCCACTCTCAGGCGAGGATGTAACCTGAAAAGGAAAATAGAATGTGAAAAAAAAAAAAAAAAAAAAAAAAATATATGTAACAAAATGAAACAGAAAATGATACTATGTAATTTGTAAATAATGTATATATTGTAATTTATATTTGTATCATAAGCTGGTATATCCAAAGTATGTATATAGAAACGAATAAAATAGTACTAGGCTGAATACACCGGTTCTCGTCCGATCACCGAAGTTAAGCAGCGTTAGGCCCGGTCAGTACTTCGGAGGGTGACCACCTGGGAATACCGGGTGTAGTTGGCTTTTTGCCCTTTTTTTGAAATTAGTTAATGCAGAAACAGAAAAAAAAAAAAAATTAGTTAATGCAGAAACGCTGCTCATATTTTTCCTCAAGATCACAGCATCGATTTTCAAAAACATCAGTGCAACTACACTGAGGCCGGCCTCAGTGTAATTTAGTTTGCGGCAATTAAGCGTAATTTACAGGGATGCATAGCGCTGTCGCACCGTAGGGCGTCGAACTTACCACAGCACCTTTTTCTCAGTAATCACTTGCCGATAGATACTAGGAGAGTGAGTGAGACCGGTAATAGCCTTAGACTGGACGCTGACGATGTGCCCTAATCTCGTAACCAGGTCAGCCTCTTTGGTCACGAGGATTGTTTCCTCCCCTCAAATTTCTGTTTCGAACGCGTATTATTATTTCTATTATTATTATTATGATTACCGCGTGTTCAGTTATGTAGCTGCAGCAGTACGAATTAGACGAATTCTTGCCTTAGATTCCATGTAACAGAACCGAGATTTCATGGCGTTTCCGATAGGAAACGTTATGAAATCCATGGAAGAGCAAAGTCAGCCACAAGTAGCCCTATTACAGGCTCTTCTACCAGCCAACTATCATACTAGGCTGAATACACCGGTTCTCGTCCGATCACCGAAGTTAAGCAGCGTTAGGCCCGGTCAGTACTTGGGAGGGTGACCACCTGGGAATACCGGGTGTAGTTGGCTTTTTGCCCTTTTTTTGACATTAGTTAATGCAGAAACAGAAAAAAAAAAAAAATTAGTTAATGCAGAAACGCTGCTCATATTTTTCCTCAAGATCACAGCATCGATTTTCAAAAACATCAGTGCAACTACACTGAGGCCGGCCTCAGTGTAATTTAGTTTGCGGCAATTAAGCGTAATTTACAGGGATGCATAGCGCTGTCGCACCGTAGGGCGTCGAACTTACCACAGCACCTTTTTCTCAGTAATCACTTGCCGATAGATACTAGGAGAGTGAGTGAGACCGGTAATAGCCTTAGACTGGACGATGACGATGTGCCCTAATCTCGTAACCAGGTCAGCCTCTTTGGTCACGAGGATTGTTTCCTCCCCTCAAATTTCTGTTTCGAACGCGTATTATTATTTCTATTATTATTATTATGATTACCGCGTGTTCAGTTATGTAGCTGCAGCAGTACGAATTAGACGAATTCTTGCCTTAGATTCCATGTAACAGAACCGAGATTTCATGGCGTTTCCGATAGGAAACGTTATGAAATCCATGGAAGAGCAAAGTCAGCCACAAGTAGCCCTATTACAGGCTCTTCTACCAGCCAACTATCATACTAGGCTGAATACACCGGTTCTCGTCCGATCACCGAAGTTAAGCAGCGTTAGGCCCGGTCAGTACTTGGGAGGGTGACCACCTGGGAATACCGGGTGTAGTTGGCTTTTTGCCCTTTTTTTGACATTAGTTAATGCAGAAACAGAAAAAAAAAAAAATTAGTTAATGCAGAAACGCTGCTCATATTTTTCCTCAAGATCACAGCATCGATTTTCAAAAACATCAGTGCAACTACACTGAGGCCGGCCTCAGTGTAATTTAGTTTGCGGCAATTAAGCGTAATTTACAGGGATGCATAGCGCTGTCGCACCGTAGGGCGTCGAACTTACCACAGCACCTTTTTCTCAGTAATCACTTGCCGATAGATACTAGGAGAGTGAGTGAGACCGGTAATAGCCTTAGACTGGACGCTGACGATGTGCCCTAATCTCGTAACCAGGTCAGCCTCTTTGGTCACGAGGATTGTTTCCTCCCCTCAAATTTCTGTTTCGAACGCGTATTATTATTTCTATTATTATTATTATGATTACCGCGTGTTCAGTTATGTAGCTGCAGCAGTACGAATTAGACGAATTCTTGCCTTAGATTCCATGTAACAGAACCGAGATTTCATGGCGTTTCCGATAGGAAACGTTATGAAATCCATGGAAGAGCAAAGTCAGCCACAAGTAGCCCTATTACAGGCTCTTGTACCAGCCAACTATCATACTAGGCTGAATACACCGGTTCTCGTCCGATCATCGAAGTTAAGCAGCGTTAGGCCCGGTCAGTACTTGGGAGGGTGACCACCTGGGAATACCGGGTGTAGTTGGCTTTTTGCCCTTTTTTTGACATTAGTTAATGCAGAAACAGAAAAAAAAAAAAAATTAGTTAATGCAGAAACGCTGCTCATATTTTTCCTCAAGATCACAGCATCGATTTTCAAAAACATCAGTGCAACTACACTGAGGCCGGCCTCAGTGTAATTTAGTTTGCGGCAATTAAGCGTAATTTACAGGGATGCATAGCGCTGTCGCACCGTAGGGCGTCGAACTTACCACAGCACCTTTTTCTCAGTAATCACTTGCCGATAGATACTAGGAGAGTGAGTGAGACCGGTAATAGCCTTAGACTGGACGCTGACGATGTGCCCTAATCTCGTAACCAGGTCAGCCTCTTTGGTCACGAGGATTGTTTCCTCCCCTCAAATTTCTGTTTCGAACGCGTATTATTATTTCTATTATTATTATTATTATGATTACCGCGTGTTCAGTTATGTAGCTGCAGCAGTACGAATTAGACGAATTCTTGCCTTAGATTCCATGTAACAGAACCGAGATTTCATGGCCTTTCCGATAGGAAACGTTATGAAATCCACGGAAGAGCAAAGTCAGCCACAAGTAGCCCTATTACAGGCTCTTCTACCAGCCAACTATCATACTAGGCTGAATACACCGGTTCTCGTCCGATCACCGAAGTTAAGCAGCGTTAGGCCCGGTCAGTACTTGGGAGGGTGACCACCTGGGAATACCGGGTGTAGTTGGCTTTTTGCCCTTTTTTTGACATTAGTTAATGCAGAAACAGAAAAAAAAAAAAATTAGTTAATGCAGAAACGCTGCTCATATTTTTCCTCAAGATCACAGCATCGATTTTCAAAAACATCAGTGCAACTACACTGAGGCCGGCCTCAGTGTAATTTAGTTTGCGGCAATTAAGCGTAATTTACAGGATGCATAGCGCTGTCGCACCGTAGGGCGTCGAACTTACCACAGCACCTTTTTCTCAGTAATCACTTGCCGATAGATACTAGGAGAGTGAGTGAGACCGGTAATAGCCTTAGACTGGACGCTGACGATGTGCCCTAATCTCGTAACCAGGTCAGCCTCTTTGGTCACGAGGATTGTTTCCTCCCCTCAAATTTCTGTTTCGAACGCGTATTATTATTTCTATTATTATTATTATGATTACCGCGTGTTCAGTTATGTAGCTGCAGCAGTACGAATTAGACGAATTCTTGCCTTAGATTCCATGTAACAGAACCGAGATTTCATGGCGTTTCCGATAGGAAACGTTATGAAATCCATGGAAGAGCAAAGTCAGCCACAAGTAGCCCTATTACAGGCTCTTCTACCAGCCAACTATCATACTAGGCTGAATACACCGGTTCTCGTCCGATCACCGAAGTTAAGCAGCGTTAGGCCCGGTCAGTACTTGGGAGGGTGACCACCTGGGAATACCGGGTGTAGTTGGCTTTTTGCCCTTTTTTTGACATTAGTTAATGCAGAAACAGAAAAAAAAAAAAAATTAGTTAATGCAGAAACGCTGCTCATATTTTTCCTCAAGATCACAGCATCGATTTTCAAAAACATCAGTGCAACTACACTGAGGCCGGCCTCAGTGTAATTTAGTTTGCGGCAATTAAGCGTAATTTACAGGGATGCATAGCGCTGTCGCACCGTAGGGCGTCGAACTTACCACAGCACCTTTTTCTCAGTAATCACTTGCCGATAGATACTAGGAGAGTGAGTGAGACCGGTAATAGCCTTAGACTGGACGCTGACGATGTGCCCTAATCTCGTAACCAGGTCAGCCTCTTTGGTCACGAGGATTGTTTCCTCCCTCAAATTTCTGTTTCGAACGCGTATTATTATTTCTATTATTATTATTATTATGATTACCGCGTGTTCAGTTATGTAGCTGCAGCAGTACGAATTAGACGAATTCTTGCCTTAGATTCCATGTAACAGAACCGAGATTTCATGGCCTTTCCGATAGGAAACGTTATGAAATCCACGGAAGAGCAAAGTCAGCCACAAGTAGCCCTATTACAGGCTCTTCTACCAGCCAACTATCATACTAGGCTGAATACACCGGTTCTCGTCCGATCACCGAAGTTAAGCAGCGTTAGGCCCGGTCAGTACTTGGGAGGGTGACCACCTGGGAATACCGGGTGTAGTTGGCTTTTTGCCCTTTTTTTGACATTAGTTAATGCAGAAACAGAAAAAAAAAAAAATTAGTTAATGCAGAAACGCTGCTCATATTTTTCCTCAAGATCACAGCATCGATTTTCAAAAACATCAGTGCAACTACACTGAGGCCGGCCTCAGTGTAATTTAGTTTGCGGCAATTAAGCGTAATTTACAGGGATGCATAGCGCTGTCGCACCGTAGGGCGTCGAACTTACCACAGCACCTTTTTCTCAGTAATCACTTGCCGATAGATACTAGGAGAGTGAGTGAGACCGGTAATAGCCCTTAGACTGGACGCTGACGATGTGCCCTAATCTCGTAACCAGGTCAGCCTCTTTGGTCACGAGGATTGTTTCCTCCCCTCAAATTTCTGTTTCGAACGCGTATTATTATTTCTATTATTATTATTATGATTACCTCGTGTTCAGTTATGTAGCTGCAGCAGTACGAATTAGACGAATTCTTGCCTTAGATTCCATGTAACAGAACCGAGATTTCATGGCGTTTCCGATAGGAAACGTTATGAAATCCATGGAAGAGCAAAGTCAGCCACAAGTAGCCCTATTACAGGCTCTTCTACCAGCCAACTATCATACTAGGCTGAATACACCGGTTCTCGTCCGATCACCGAAGTTAAGCAGCGTTAGGCCCGGTCAGTACTTGGGAGGGTGACCACCTGGGAATACCGGGTGTAGTTGGCTTTTTGCCCTTTTTTTGACATTAGTTAATGCAGAAACAGAAAAAAAAAAAAATTAGTTAATGCAGAAACGCTGCTCATATTTTTCCTCAAGATCACAGCATCGATTTTCAAAAACCTCAGTGTAATTTAGTTTGCGGCAATTAAGCGTAATTTACAGGGATGCATAGCGCTGTCGCACCGTAGGGCGTCGAACTTACCACAGCACCTTTTTCTCAGTAATCACTTGCCGATAGATACTAGGAGAGTGAGTGAGACCGGTAATAGCCTTAGACTGGACGCTGACGATGTGCCCTAATCTCGTAACCAGGTCAGCCTCTTTGGTCACGAGGATTGTTTCCTCCCCTCAAATTTCTGTTTCGAACGCGTATTATTATTTCTATTATTATTATTATGATTACCGCGTGTTCAGTTATGTAGCTGCAGCAGTACGAATTAGACGAATTCTTGTCTTAGATTCCATGTAACAGAACCGAGATTTCATGGCGTTTCCGATAGGAAACGTTATGAAATCCATGGAAGAGCAAAGTCAGCCACAAGTAGCCCTATTACAGGCTCTTCTACCAGCCAACTATCATACTAGGCTGAATACACCACAGTTCGCTGGATGATCTTGACCAGTGCAGACGTGTGTTTCCCTTTCTCCGCTATTGTGGGGATTAGTTGGCTAGTGCCGTCTTTCGAAGGGTGTGGTTCGGCAACCCCTCTGGTTTACAACCGTTCAAGGCTGCAATGTCTAACGGAGGAAGTACAGAAGTTAAGACCAGCCGTAAAGCTATGTCAAATACAACCACCGGGAATGTAGTGAAATCGCCGCAAGTCCTATCAACGGAGGAACTAGTAGACTCCTTGAACATTCCAATCGACCTTGACTGGAGTAAATCGTGCATTCTCCGATGTGACCCAAGCGGAGCTCCATATTCGGAATCTGATATTATTTGCAGCCTGAAAGGTAAGATTAAAGGTTCAGATGTATGGCACCTAGGATCTGTGAAATTTAATTCTGTATTCATTATCTCCTTTAAGGAGCATAATATTAAAGAAAGATTCTGTTCTCTTAAGAAAATTACTGTTCGTGGCCTTGCATGCGCTATTATCCCGATTAACAAGACTCGGAAAATAGAGGTCGTTATTCACTGGCTCCCACCCCAAATTCCGAACCGCCTAGTGGCGATGCATTTCGAGAAATTCGGGACCATAAAATACCTCGAGAACATATCCACCATAAAGGACAGAGAATGGTCCCACATTCTCAGTAACAAAAAGAAAATGATAATAGAACTTAATGATGAAGTACAGGTCACAGATATACCCTATGTCATTAGGGTGCAGAAAA
This sequence comes from Mastigoproctus giganteus, assembly GCF_048544385.1. Taxonomy (NCBI): domain Eukaryota; kingdom Metazoa; phylum Arthropoda; class Arachnida; order Uropygi; family Thelyphonidae; genus Mastigoproctus; species Mastigoproctus giganteus. The sequence continues at coordinate 60,749 of NW_028328333.1, forward strand.
TGACTGGAATTGTAGTCATAAGCGGAAGACCACCATCCTGCTTTAGATGCAAAAAAATTGGGCACCTTCGCAAAGAGTGCACTGCACCAAAATGCGAAAAATGCAGTAAAATAGGTCATGAAGCGGAAAACTGCATAGGCCGCACGTATGCAGGCATAATATCAAAAAACCTGAAAAACGACTTCTGTGAAGACACAGATACCTGCAATATCGATGATGTCCAGGAAACGGAGTGCATCGAAGAACCGGGAAATAAAAATGATTCGGGATTAGTGGAAGAAAACCCGTCAAATATAACACCAATAATTGACGCAACACAGTTAACCCCACCAAAAATAAACCAAAGCCATAAATCACCATTAGAAAACACCTGTGAAGGCACTCCGCAAATGTTAACAACACCTGCTGTGAATAACGACAATACAGAATCAATACAGCCTCTAGATACGCCCAACGTGCCCGAAGGAAAGGAAAGTGAGAAAGAAAGTGAAGAAGTAAAGAAAACATCGGAGAGAAGGAAAAAAACAAAATTCGTTCCCAACTTGGTCGTAAGGAACAAGCGGGACAAAGGAAAAGAAAAGGAAGCCGCAAAACCGGATAACTAAAGAAACCAGAAGAACCACTAAATATAGAATAACCCAAGTTTACCTCCAGACAAATATTAATTCCTAAACAATGAAAATAATATCCCTAAACTGCAATGGACTGAAAGGCAATGACTCTCAGAAATTATTGATAAATTTATTAGTAAACCTAAAACCTGATATTGTTATGCTTCAAGACACCAGGATAAATGACTTAAAAGAAGTAGCCATGTTCGAACAAAAACTAAATAAAAATTATATCTCTATTTTTGAACCAGCCCAAAATAATTCAGTTGCAGGAGTAATAACACTAATTTATAAAAGAGCCCGGAATATACAAATACACGCTCACGAAACTCTGATTCCACACAGAGCATTAGGAGTAGACATAACATGGAACTCAAAAACCTTATCGTTGATCAACATATATGGGCCTACAAGACACAACGAAAAAAAACACTTTTGGACAGAACTGGAACATATACTAACAGATAAGCACACAATTATAGCGGCAGGAGACATGAATTTCTTAGAAGACAAAACAAGGGATCAAGAAAAGGCAACAGATACACCCATTCCCACATTTTCTAAAATATTCAAAACATTACATTTATATGACGCCTACCGTACTCTACACCCAACAAAGAAAGAATACACATTCTTTTCTGCAAACAACGCGTCCAGACTTGATAGACTTTACTACCCAGACCACCTGGGGATCACAGTAGGAAACGTCATGCATACACCAGTTTCCTTCACTGACCACCACATGCTGATAGTTAAGCTATTAGGTGAAGTCCAAGAAAGCGCATTTGTAAACAGGGAATACCCGCTCTGGAAACTGAATGCAAGTCTCCTACAGGAAGACGAGTTTCAAGCAGAAATCAAAAAAATCAGCAGAGAAACAAAAAACGCTGAAAACCCAATAGAAGGGTGGTATAGATTTAAACAGGAGGTAAAAAAAATGGCTATTAAATTGGGGAAACAAATGAAACATAAACAGAACGAAGAAAAGAGAAACATAATAAAAGAATTACAAAGAACATACACACCCGATAGAAATATTAAAAACACAATGGAAAGAACAAAACTTAAAGAAAAACTAAAAGATATTGAAAAGAAAGAAATAGAAGGCGCATGGCTTAGAGCTAGAATTAAGGCCATCGAAAATGATGAAGGCAAAAGCAGTACAGCTTGGTTATTTGAAAAAGAAAGATGCAAGAAAAGAACCGTAAAAGCCATAACAAAAAACAATGAAACATACAAAAATGATGCAGATATAATAGCTATCTTCCACAATCACTACACGGAAACATTTGAAAGAAAACACAGCTGTGAGACCGAATCAGACACTTTCTTACAGCTGTTAAATAAATTAAAACCAGATGAAGCAGAAGAAATCGACAAACCTATATCCATACAAGAATGCAGACAAGCAATCAGAAAACTCCCAACACAAAAATCACCAGGACCAGACGGACTCACTGCTGAATTTTACAAGAAATACTTCCACATATTTGAAGACCAATTTGTAGACATGATAATAGCAATAGGAAAAACAGAAAATACACCCCAAAATTTTAACCTAGGATACATATGTACCATCCCAAAAACCGAGAATAAAGAAAATCTAAAAGACATAAACCAATGGAGAGGCATTACTCTTCTGAACACAGACTTCAAAATCTTGTCAAAAATCTTAGCGTCAAGAGTACAAATCCACTTAGTGAAAATAATCACTGATGCCCAAACGTGCGGAATTAAGGGGCGAAAAATTGAAGACACCATAATGCAGGTAAGATGCATTTATGAATATTACAAAGTAACTGAAAAACCATGCATTCTAATGGGACTGGACATAGAAAAAGCCTTTGATTCAGTCAGCCATGATTACCTACATAAAGTTATAAAAGCAACAGGATTCGGAATCGGGTTCCAAACATGGATAAGAACGTTGTACAATAAGGCTCAATCAAGATTAATAATTAACAAAAAGCTGTCTGCCCCATTCAATATCCAATGCTCCATTAGGCAAGGTGACAACCTCTCAATGATTCTGTTTGCCTTGGCTATAGAACCACTGATAAGGTCAATCCAATCAAACAAAAAAATTAGCGGAACGCGCATAGGCGAAGAGAGAGAAACTAAGGTCCTGGCGTACGCTGACGATATCACGGTGACGCTGACAACGGCTCAATCTGTAAATGAAATACTAAAAATCATGAAATCTTTCGAAAAGGCGAGCGGCCTAAAAATAAATGAAAGGAAAACAAACGCAACATTAATCGGAAAGTGGAAAAAAACACCCACCTTGCCTGAAAATATAAACAGTAAAAACGAATTTAGAATACTAGGAATCACACTAGGTGAAGAAGAATGTTACGCTAACCAATGGGAAGCATTGTGCAAGAAAGTGACCCAAAAATTATCAACCTGGAGAGGAAGACATCTCTCAGTAAAAGGGAAGGCAAGAGTGTGCAACCAGTATATAATGTCCAAACTATGGTACCTGATCGGACACATCCCATACAATGGGAAATATGCAGACAGGATTCATAGAGAATGCGCCCAGTTTATTTGGAATTCATCCTACGAACCAATGAGAAGGTCAACCCTCTTTCACGACAGTGAAGCTGGAGGCCTTGGGCTCGTTAACATCCACATAAAAACACTAATAAACAATGCGAAAATTGCAGAAAAAGCCCAAAACTCAGGAAAAGGGTGGACACCTTATGTACTAATGTTTAAACAAAAGTTACTCCCTCACAGATATGCCTACTCACTGGAAGCAAAAATAAACAGAATACCAGAAATGTTCAGAGAAATCGTGGAAGGTGAAGAGTATGCAAAAGACAGAATAGATCTCGGGAAAATTCTGGAAACAAACTCAAGAGTGACCTACACAAAAATGATAAGAAGCACTATACCACCACCACAACACAGGGAAATTCAAAGGGGAAATATAAGACTATCACCAGTACTAGAAAAAGTGTTTAAATTACCAATAAAACCGAAATATAAGACCTTCTTTTATAAAGTTCATCACTGTTGTCTGCCAACCAGAATATGGCTGGTTGCAAAAGGCATACCTATCTACAGTCCAGCCAAATGCAACTTCTGCAACGATCCAGAAACAATACACCACCTAATGATATACTGCAACGTCACATCTAAAATATGGAACGTAGTGACTCCACTGATCTCTTCATCGTCAATGATCACCGAAAAACTTGTATTCTGGTTAAAAGATGGAAAAATAGAAACAACAAAAATGATCATAATAATCATTACAATGTACGCAATATGGTCGCACAGATGCGATGAAATATACGGGAGAAATGAAGCAGGAAACATATTGATGAAAGTAAACAAATATCTCAAAGAAATCACTCATGATACCATCTACAAGAAAGCAATAACCCCGAGGGAATGGCAGAAAACAGGAGTCCTCTCTGGAGAGCAAGACAGTTACAAATACAAACCAATCGCAAATTAATCATCACAATGCCATAAATGTTTTTAAATGTGAAAACTGAACTAATAAAAGTTAAACAAAGAAATAAGATAACGTAACACAATGAAAGTAATAAATTAATGTATCTTAAGAAACATTATAGGTATATGATAAATCACTATGTGTATTTCAATAAGGATTGTCAATTAGCACGAATGTATATATAACGTAAGATCTCAATAACAATTTGTACTTTAAAAATCATGTACAATATAGTTTAACAATAGCAATAAAAAAAGAAAAGCTTATGTGTAAATTAGAATAAAAAAGAAATATGGTCAAGTTATATAAAGGAGAAAGAACCTGTATAAATACAGAACAATGGAACAATATATAAACCATTCATATATAATGTGTCCAATATGAGCAACACAACTTGTGTATTCGCTTTATATGTAAACAAAAAAGAGAGATAAGTTAAAACTGAAATAATGTAACCTGGTGTCGTGAAGTAGAGCTAAATGTAAATGAATGTAAAGCAATAATAATATGTTAAACAAAAACAAAAGATGTTATCTGACAAATGAAGGTATGTAAAAATTGGAACGGAAAATGATACAATGTAATTTATAAATAATGTCATGTATGTTTACATAACAAGCTTGTATACCTAATGAGTGTAATTTATAAATAATGTAATGTATATTTACATAACAAGCTGGTATACCTAATGAGTGTAATTTATAAATAATGTAATGTATATTTACATAACAAGCTGGTATACCTAATGAGTGTAATTTATAAATAATGTAATGTATATTTACATAACAAGCTGGAATACCTAATGAGTGTAATTTATAAATAATGTAATGTATATCTATATAACAAGCTGGTATACCTAATGAGTGTAATTTATAAATAATGTAATATATATTTATATAACAAGCTGGTATACCTAATGAGTGTAACTTATAAATAATGTAATGTATATTTATATAACAAGCTGGTATGCATCATAATTGTAGGACATATCCGTTCTACTGATAAAAAAATTCATATATCAACAAGTTGTATAGTAAAATGGAAAAGTGTACCAAAATAAAAAGGAAATATGTGAGCAAGCCTCACGTATAGAGACAATATCACATGAGCCAAAACAAATTCAGGACTGTAGTGCAATATAAGAAGGTCAATCAAATGGAAGTAAATAAAACGTATGCTAATAAGAAACGCCACTCTCAGGCGAGGATGTAACCTGAAAAGGAAAATAGAATGTGAAAAAAAAAAAAAAAAAAAAAAAAATATATGTAACAAAATGAAACAGAAAATGATACTATGTAATTTGTAAATAATGTATATATTGTAATTTATATTTGTATCATAAGCTGGTATATCCAAAGTATGTATATAGAAACGAATAAAATAGTACTAGGCTGAATACACCGGTTCTCGTCCGATCACCGAAGTTAAGCAGCGTTAGGCCCGGTCAGTACTTCGGAGGGTGACCACCTGGGAATACCGGGTGTAGTTGGCTTTTTGCCCTTTTTTTGAAATTAGTTAATGCAGAAACAGAAAAAAAAAAAAAATTAGTTAATGCAGAAACGCTGCTCATATTTTTCCTCAAGATCACAGCATCGATTTTCAAAAACATCAGTGCAACTACACTGAGGCCGGCCTCAGTGTAATTTAGTTTGCGGCAATTAAGCGTAATTTACAGGGATGCATAGCGCTGTCGCACCGTAGGGCGTCGAACTTACCACAGCACCTTTTTCTCAGTAATCACTTGCCGATAGATACTAGGAGAGTGAGTGAGACCGGTAATAGCCTTAGACTGGACGCTGACGATGTGCCCTAATCTCGTAACCAGGTCAGCCTCTTTGGTCACGAGGATTGTTTCCTCCCCTCAAATTTCTGTTTCGAACGCGTATTATTATTTCTATTATTATTATTATGATTACCGCGTGTTCAGTTATGTAGCTGCAGCAGTACGAATTAGACGAATTCTTGCCTTAGATTCCATGTAACAGAACCGAGATTTCATGGCGTTTCCGATAGGAAACGTTATGAAATCCATGGAAGAGCAAAGTCAGCCACAAGTAGCCCTATTACAGGCTCTTCTACCAGCCAACTATCATACTAGGCTGAATACACCGGTTCTCGTCCGATCACCGAAGTTAAGCAGCGTTAGGCCCGGTCAGTACTTGGGAGGGTGACCACCTGGGAATACCGGGTGTAGTTGGCTTTTTGCCCTTTTTTTGACATTAGTTAATGCAGAAACAGAAAAAAAAAAAAAAATTAGTTAATGCAGAAACGCTGCTCATATTTTTCCTCAAGATCACAGCATCGATTTTCAAAAACATCAGTGCAACTACACTGAGGCCGGCCTCAGTGTAATTTAGTTTGCGGCAATTAAGCGTAATTTACAGGGATGCATAGCGCTGTCGCACCGTAGGGCGTCGAACTTACCACAGCACCTTTTTCTCAGTAATCACTTGCCGATAGATACTAGGAGAGTGAGTGAGACCGGTAATAGCCTTAGACTGGACGATGACGATATGCCCTAATCTCGTAACCAGGTCAGCCTCTTTGGTCACGAGGATTGTTTCCTCCCCTCAAATTTCTGTTTCGAACGCGTATTATTATTTCTATTATTATTATTATGATTACCGCGTGTTCAGTTATGTAGCTGCAGCAGTACGAATTAGACGAATTCTTGCCTTAGATTCCATGTAACAGAACCGAGATTTCATGGCGTTTCCGATAGGAAACGTTATGAAATCCATGGAAGAGCAAAGTCAGCCACAAGTAGCCCTATTACAGGCTCTTCTACCAGCCAACTATCATACTAGGCTGAATACACCGGTTCTCGTCCGATCACCGAAGTTAAGCAGCGTTAGGCCCGGTCAGTACTTGGGAGGGTGACCACCTGGGAATACCGGGTGTAGTTGGCTTTTTGCCCTTTTTTTGACATTAGTTAATGCAGAAACAGAAAAAAAAAAAAATTAGTTAATGCAGAAACGCTGCTCATATTTTTCCTCAAGATCACAGCATCGATTTTCAAAAACATCAGTGCAACTACACTGAGGCCGGCCTCAGTGTAATTTAGTTTGCGGCAATTAAGCGTAATTTACAGGGATGCATAGCGCTGTCGCACCGTAGGGCGTCGAACTTACCACAGCACCTTTTTCTCAGTAATCACTTGCCGATAGATACTAGGAGAGTGAGTGAGACCGGTAATAGCCTTAGACTGGACGCTGACGATGTGCCCTAATCTCGTAACCAGGTCAGCCTCTTTGGTCACGAGGATTGTTTCCTCCCCTCAAATTTCTGTTTCGAACGCGTATTATTATTTCTATTATTATTATTATGATTACCGCGTGTTCAGTTATGTAGCTGCAGCAGTACGAATTAGACGAATTCTTGCCTTAGATTCCATGTAACAGAACCGAGATTTCATGGCGTTTCCGATAGGAAACGTTATGAAATCCATGGAAGAGCAAAGTCAGCCACAAGTAGCCCTATTACAGGCTCTTGTACCAGCCAACTATCATACTAGGCTGAATACACCGGTTCTCGTCCGATCACCGAAGTTAAGCAGCGTTAGGCCCGGTCAGTACTTGGGAGGGTGACCACCTGGGAATACCGGGTGTAGTTGGCTTTTTGCCCTTTTTTTGACATTAGTTAATGCAGAAACAGAAAAAAAAAAAAAATTAGTTAATGCAGAAACGCTGCTCATATTTTTCCTCAAGATCACAGCATCGATTTTCAAAAACATCAGTGCAACTACACTGAGGCCGGCCTCAGTGTAATTTAGTTTGCGGCAATTAAGCGTAATTTACAGGGATGCATAGCGCTGTCGCACCGTAGGGCGTCGAACTTACCACAGCACCTTTTTCTCAGTAATCACTTGCCGATAGATACTAGGAGAGTGAGTGAGACCGGTAATAGCCTTAGACTGGACGCTGACGATGTGCCCTAATCTCGTAACCAGGTCAGCCTCTTTGGTCACGAGGATTGTTTCCTCCCCTCAAATTTCTGTTTCGAACGCGTATTATTATTTCTATTATTATTATTATTATGATTACCGCGTGTTCAGTTATGTAGCTGCAGCAGTACGAATTAGACGAATTCTTGCCTTAGATTCCATGTAACAGAACCGAGATTTCATGGCCTTTCCGATAGGAAACGTTATGAAATCCACGGAAGAGCAAAGTCAGCCACAAGTAGCCCTATTACAGGCTCTTCTACCAGCCAACTATCATACTAGGCTGAATACACCGGTTCTCGTCCGATCACCGAAGTTAAGCAGCGTTAGGCCCGGTCAGTACTTGGGAGGGTGACCACCTGGGAATACCGGGTGTAGTTGGCTTTTTGCCCTTTTTTTGACATTAGTTAATGCAGAAACAGAAAAAAAAAAAAATTAGTTAATGCAGAAACGCTGCTCATATTTTTCCTCAAGATCACAGCATCGATTTTCAAAAACATCAGTGCAACTACACTGAGGCCGGCCTCAGTGTAATTTAGTTTGCGGCAATTAAGCGTAATTTACAGGGATGCATAGCGCTGTCGCACCGTAGGGCGTCGAACTTACCACAGCACCTTTTTCTCAGTAATCACTTGCCGATAGATACTAGGAGAGTGAGTGAGACCGGTAATAGCCTTAGACTGGACGCTGACGATGTGCCCTAATCTCGTAACCAGGTCAGCCTCTTTGGTCACGAGGATTGTTTCCTCCCCTCAAATTTCTGTTTCGAACGCGTATTATTATTTCTATTATTATTATTATGATTACCGCGTGTTCAGTTATGTAGCTGCAGCAGTACGAATTAGACGAATTCTTGCCTTAGATTCCATGTAACAGAACCGAGATTTCATGGCGTTTCCGATAGGAAACGTTATGAAATCCATGGAAGAGCAAAGTCAGCCACAAGTAGCCCTATTACAGGCTCTTCTACCAGCCAACTATCATACTAGGCTGAATACACCGGTTCTCGTCCGATCACCGAAGTTAAGCAGCGTTAGGCCCGGTCAGTACTTGGGAGGGTGACCACCTGGGAATACCGGGTGTAGTTGGCTTTTTGCCCTTTTTTTGACATTAGTTAATGCAGAAACAGAAAAAAAAAAAAAATTAGTTAATGCAGAAACGCTGCTCATATTTTTCCTCAAGATCACAGCATCGATTTTCAAAAACATCAGTGCAACTACACTGAGGCCGGCCTCAGTGTAATTTAGTTTGCGGCAATTAAGCGTAATTTACAGGGATGCATAGCGCTGTCGCACCGTAGGGCGTCGAACTTACCACAGCACCTTTTTCTCAGTAATCACTTGCCGATAGATACTAGGAGAGTGAGTGAGACCGGTAATAGCCTTAGACTGGACGCTGACGATGTGCCCTAATCTCGTAACCAGGTCAGCCTCTTTGGTCACGAGGATTGTTTCCTCCCCTCAAATTTCTGTTTCGAACGCGTATTATTATTTCTATTATTATTATTATTATGATTACCGCGTGTTCAGTTATGTAGCTGCAGCAGTACGAATTAGACGAATTCTTGCCTTAGATTCCATGTAACAGAACCGAGATTTCATGGCCTTTCCGATAGGAAACGTTATGAAATCCACGGAAGAGCAAAGTCAGCCACAAGTAGCCCTATTACAGGCTCTTCTACCAGCCAACTATCATACTAGGCTGAATACACCGGTTCTCGTCCGATCACCGAAGTTAAGCAGCGTTAGGCCCGGTCAGTACTTGGGAGGGTGACCACCTGGGAATACCGGGTGTAGTTGGCTTTTTGCCCTTTTTTTGACATTAGTTAATGCAGAAACAGAAAAAAAAAAAAATTAGTTAATGCAGAAACGCTGCTCATATTTTTCCTCAAGATCACAGCATCGATTTTCAAAAACATCAGTGCAACTACACTGAGGCCGGCCTCAGTGTAATTTAGTTTGCGGCAATTAAGCGTAATTTACAGGGATGCATAGCGCTGTCGCACCGTAGGGCGTCGAACTTACCACAGCACCTTTTTCTCAGTAATCACTTGCCGATAGATACTAGGAGAGTGAGTGAGACCGGTAATAGCCTTAGACTGGACGCTGACGATGTGCCCTAATCTCGTAACCAGGTCAGCCTCTTTGGTCACGAGGATTGTTTCCTCCCCTCAAATTTCTGTTTCGAACGCGTATTATTATTTCTATTATTATTATTATTATGATTACCGCGTGTTCAGTTATGTAGCTGCAGCAGTACGAATTAGACGAATTCTTGCCTTAGATTCCATGTAACAGAACCGAGATTTCATGGCCTTTCCGATAGGAAACGTTATGAAATCCACGGAAGAGCAAAGTCAGCCACAAGTAGCCCTATTACAGGCTCTTCTACCAGCCAACTATCATACTAGGCTGAATACACCGGTTCTCGTCCGATCACCGAAGTTAAGCAGCGTTAGGCCCGGTCAGTACTTGGGAGGGTGACCACCTGGGAATACCGGGTGTAGTTGGCTTTTTGCCCTTTTTTTGACATTAGTTAATGCAGAAACAGAAAAAAAAAAAAAATTAGTTAATGCAGAAACGCTGCTCATATTTTTCCTCAAGATCACAGCATCGATTTTCAAAAACATCAGTGCAACTACACTGAGGCCGGCCTCAGTGTAATTTAGTTTGCGGCAATTAAGCGTAATTTACAGGGATGCATAGCGCTGTCGCACCGTAGGCCGTCGAACTTACCACAGCACCTTTTTCTCAGTAATCACTTGCCGATAGATACTAGGAGAGTGAGTGAGACCGGTAATAGCCTTAGACTGGACGCTGACGATGTGCCCTAATCTCGTAACCAGGTCAGCCTCTTTGGTCACGAGGATTGTTTCCTCCCCTCAAATTTCTGTTTCGAACGCGTATTATTATTTCTATTATTATTATTATTATGATTACCGCGTGTTCAGTTATGTAGCTGCAGCAGTACGAATTAGACGAATTCTTGCCTTAGATTCCATGTAACAGAACCGAGATTTCATGGCCTTTCCGATAGGAAACGTTATGAAATCCACGGAAGAGCAAAGTCAGCCACAAGTAGCCCTATTACAGGCTCTTCTACCAGCCAACTATCATACTAGGCTGAATACACCGGTTCTCGTCCGATCACCGAAGTTAAGCAGCGTTAGGCCCGGTCAGTACTTGGGAGGGTGACCACCTGGGAATACCGGGTGTAGTTGGCTTTTTGCCCTTTTTTTGACATTAGTTAATGCAGAAACAGAAAAAAAAAAAAATTAGTTAATGCAGAAACGCTGCTCATATTTTTCCTCAAGATCACAGCATCGATTTTCAAAAACATCAGTGCAACTACACTGAGGCCGGCCTCAGTGTAATTTAGTTTGCGGCAATTAAGCGTAATTTACAGGGATGCATAGCGCTGTCGCACCGTAGGGCGTCGAACTTACCACAGCACCTTTTTCTCAGTAATCACTTGCCGATAGATACTAGGAGAGTGAGTGAGACCGGTAATAGCCTTAGACTGGACGCTGACGATGTGCCCTAATCTCGTAACCAGGTCAGCCTCTTTGGTCACGAGGATTGTTTCCTCCCCTCAAATTTCTGTTTCGAACGCGTATTATTATTTCTATTATTATTATTATGATTACCTCGTGTTCAGTTATGTAGCTGCAGCAGTACGAATTAGACGAATTCTTGCCTTAGATTCCATGTAACAGAACCGAGATTTCATGGCGTTTCCGATAGGAAACGTTATGAAATCCATGGAAGAGCAAAGTCAGCCACAAGTAGCCCTATTACAGGCTCTTCTACCAGCCAACTATCATACTAGGCTGAATACACCGGTTCTCGTCCGATCACCGAAGTTAAGCAGCGTTAGGCCCGGTCAGTACTTGGGAGGGTGACCACCTGGGAATACCGGGTGTAGTTGGCTTTTTGCCCTTTTTTTGACATTAGTTAATGCAGAAACAGAAAAAAAAAAAAATTAGTTAATGCAGAAACGCTGCTCATATTTTTCCTCAAGATCACAGCATCGATTTTCAAAAACCTCAGTGTAATTTAGTTTGCGGCAATTAAGCGTAATTTACAGGGATGCATAGCGCTGTCGCACCGTAGGGCGTCGAACTTACCACAGCACCTTTTTCTCAGTAATCACTTGCCGATAGATACTAGGAGAGTGAGTGAGACCGGTAATAGCCTTAGACTGGACGCTGACGATGTGCCCTAATCTCGTAACCAGGTCAGCCTCTTTGGTCACGAGGATTGTTTCCTCCCCTCAAATTTCTGTTTCGAACGCGTATTATTATTTCTATTATTATTATTATGATTACCGCGTGTTCAGTTATGTAGCTGCAGCAGTACGAATTAGACGAATTCTTGTCTTAGATTCCATGTAACAGAACCGAGATTTCATGGCGTTTCCGATAGGAAACGTTATGAAATCCATGGAAGAGCAAAGTCAGCCACAAGTAGCCCTATTACAGGCTCTTCTACCAGCCAACTATCATACTAGGCTGAATACACCACAGTTCGCTGGATGATCTTGACCAGTGCAGACGTGTGTTTCCCTTTCTCCGCTATTGTGGGGATTAGTTGGCTAGTGCCGTCTTTCGAAGGGTGTGGTTCGGCAACCCCTCTGGTTTACAACCGTTCAAGGCTGCAATGTCTAACGGAGGAAGTACAGAAGTTAAGACCAGCCGTAAAGCTATGTCAAATACAACCACCGGGAATGTAGTGAAATCGCCGCAAGTCCTATCAACGGAGGAACTAGTAGACTCCTTGAACATTCCAATCGACCTTGACTGGAGTAAATCGTGCATTCTCCGATGTGACCCAAGCGGAGCTCCATATTCGGAATCTGATATTATTTGCAGCCTGAAAGGTAAGATTAAAGGTTCAGATGTATGGCACCTAGGATCTGTGAAATTTAATTCTGTATTCATTATCTCCTTTAAGGAGCATAATATTAAAGAAAGATTCTGTTCTCTTAAGAAAATTACTGTTCGTGGCCTTGCATGCGCTATTATCCCGATTAACAAGACTCGGAAAATAGAGGTCGTTATTCACTGGCTCCCACCCCAAATTCCGAACCGCCTAGTGGCGATGCATTTCGAGAAATTCGGGACCATAAAATACCTCGAGAACATATCCACCATAAAGGACAGAGAATGGTCCCACATTCTCAGTAACAAAAAGAAAATGATAATAGAACTTAATGATGAAGTACAGGTCACAGATATACCCTATGTCATTAGGGTGCAGAAAATGACTGGAATTGTAGTCATAAGCGGAAGACCACCATCCTGCTTTAGATGCAAAAAAATTGGGCACCTTCGCAAAGAGTGCACTGCACCAAAATGCGAAAAATGCAGTAAAATAGGTCATGAAGCGGAAAACTGCATAGGCCGCACGTATGCAGGCATAATATCAAAAAACCTGAAAAACGACTTCTGTGAAGACACAGATACCTGCAATATCGATGATGTCCAGGAAACGGAGTGCATCGAAGAACCGGGAAATAAAAATGATTCGGGATTAGTGGAAGAAAACCCGTCAAATATAACACCAATAATTGACGCAACACAGTTAACCCCACCAAAAATAAACCAAAGCCATAAATCACCATTAGAAAACACCTGTGAAGGCAGGCCGCAAATGTTAACAACACCTGCTGTGAATAACGACAATACAGAATCAATACAGCCTCTAGATACGCCCAACGTGCCCGAAGGAAAGGAAAGTGAGAAAGAAAGTGAAGAAGTAAAGAAAACATCGGAGAGAAGGAAAAAAACAAAATTCGTTCCCAACTTGGTCGTAAGGAACAAGCGGGACAAAGGAAAAGAAAAGGAAGCCGCAAAACCGGATAACTAAAGAAACCAGAAGAACCACTAAATATAGAATAACCCAAGTTTACCTCCAGACAAATATTAATTCCTAAACAATGAAAATAATATCCCTAAACTGCAATGGACTGAAAGGCAATGACTCTCAGAAATTATTGATAAATTTATTAGTAAACCTAAAACCTGATATTGTTATGCTTCAAGACACCAGGATAAATGACTTAAAAGAAGTAGCCATGTTCGAACAAAAACTAAATAAAAATTATATCTCTATTTTTGAACCAGCCCAAAATAATTCAGTTGCAGGAGTAATAACACTAATTTATAAAAGAGCCCGGAATATACAAATACACGCTCACGAAACTCTGATTCCACACAGAGCATTAGGAGTAGACATAACATGGAACTCAAAAACCTTATCGTTGATCAACATATATGGGCCTACAAGACACAACGAAAAAAAACACTTTTGGACAGAACTGGAACATATACTAACAGATAAGCACACAATTATAGCGGCAGGAGACATGAATTTCTTAGAAGACAAAACAAGGGATCAAGAAAAGGCAACAGATACACCCATTCCCACATTTTCTAAAATATTCAAAACATTACATTTATATGACGCCTACCGTACACTACACCCAACAAAGAAAGAATACACATTCTTTTCTGCAAACAACGCGTCCAGACTTGATAGACTTTACTACCCAGACCACCAGTAGGAAACGTCATGCATACACCAGTTTCCTTCACTGACCACCACATGCTGATAGTTAAGCTATTAGGTGAAGTCCAAGAAAGCGCATTTGTAAACAGGGAATACCCGCTCTGGAAACTGAATGCAAGTCTCCTACAGGAAGACGAGTTTCAAGCAGAAATCAAAAAAATCAGCAGAGAAACAAAAAACGCTGAAAACCCAATAGAAGGGTGGTATAGATTTAAACAGGAGGTAAAAAAAATGGCTATTAAATTGGGGAAACAAATGAAACATAAACAGAACGAAGAAAAGAGAAACATAATAAAAGAATTACAAAGAACATACACACCCGATAGAAATATTAAAAACACAATGGAAAGAACAAAACTTAAAGAAAAACTAAAAGATATTGAAAAGAAAGAAATAGAAGGCGCATGGCTTAGAGCTAGAATTAAGGCCATCGAAAATGATGAAGGCAAAAGCAGTACAGCTTGGTTATTTGAAAAAGAAAGATGCAAGAAAAGAACCGTAAAAGCCATAACAAAAAACAATGAAACATACAAAAATGATGCAGATATAATAGCTATCTTCCACAATCACTACACGGAAACATTTGAAAGAAAACACAGCTGTGAGACCGAATCAGACACTTTCTTACAGCTGTTAAATAAATTAAAACCAGATGAAGCAGAAGAAATCGACAAACCTATATCCATACAAGAATGCAGACAAGCAATCAGAAAACTCCCAACACAAAAATCACCAGGACCAGACGGACTCACTGCTGAATTTTACAAGAAATACTTCCACATATTTGAAGACCAATTTGTAGACATGATAATAGCAATAGGAAAAACAGAAAATACACCCCAAAATTTTAACCTAGGATACATATGTACCATCCCAAAAACCGAGAATAAAGAAAATCTAAAAGACATAAACCAATGGAGAGGCATTACTCTTCTGAACACAGACTTCAAAATCTTGTCAAAAATCTTAGCGTCAAGAGTACAAATCCACTTAGTGAAAATAATCACTGATGCCCAAACGTGCGGAATTAAGGGGCGAAAAATTGAAGACACCATAATGCAGGTAAGATGCATTTATGAATATTACAAAGTAACTGAAAAACCATGCATTCTAATGGGACTGGACATAGAAAAAGCCTTTGATTCAGTCAGCCATGATTACCTACATAAAGTTATAAAAGCAACAGGATTCGGAATCGGGTTCCAAACATGGATAAGAACGTTGTACAATAAGGCTCAATCAAGATTAATAATTAACAAAAAGCTGTCTGCCCCATTCAATATCCAATGCTCCATTAGGCAAGGTGACAACCTCTCAATGATTCTGTTTGCCTTGGCTATAGAACCACTGATAAGGTCAATCCAATCAAACAAAAAAATTAGCGGAACGCGCATAGGCGAAGAGAGAGAAACTAAGGTCCTGGCGTACGCTGACGATATCACGGTGACGCTGACAACGGCTCAATCTGTAAATGAAATACTAAAAATCATGAAATCTTTCGAAAAGGCGAGCGGCCTAAAAATAAATGAAAGGAAAACAAACGCAACATTAATCGGAAAGTGGAAAAAAACACCCACCTTGCCTGAAAATATAAACAGTAAAAACGAATTTAGAATACTAGGAATCACACTAGGTGAAGAAGAATGTTACGCTAACCAATGGGAAGCATTGTGCAAGAAAGTGACCCAAAAATTATCAACCTGGAGAGGAAGACATCTCTCAGTAAAAGGGAAGGCAAGAGTGTGCAACCAGTATATAATGTCCAAACTATGGTACCTGATCGGACACATCCCATACAATGGGAAATATGCAGACAGGATTCATAGAGAATGCGCCCAGTTTATTTGGAATTCATCCTACGAACCAATGAGAAGGTCAACCCTCTTTCACGACAGTGAAGCTGGAGGCCTTGGGCTCGTTAACATCCACATAAAAACACTAATAAACAATGCGAAAATTGCAGAAAAAGCCCAAAACTCAGGAAAAGGGTGGACACCTTATGTACTAATGTTTAAACAAAAGTTACTCCCTCACAGATATGCCTACTCACTGGAAGCAAAAATAAACAGAATACCAGAAATGTTCAGAGAAATCGTGGAAGGTGAAGAGTATGCAAAAGACAGAATAGATCTCGGGAAAATTCTGGAAACAAACTCAAGAGTGACCTACACAAAAATGATAAGAAGCACTATACCACCACCACAACACAGGGAAATTCAAAGGGGAAATATAAGACTATCACCAGTACTAGAAAAAGTGTTTAAATTACCAATAAAACCGAAATATAAGACCTTCTTTTATAAAGTTCATCACTGTTGTCTGCCAACCAGAATATGGCTGGTTGCAAAAGGCATACCTATCTACAGTCCAGCCAAATGCAACTTCTGCAACGATCCAGAAACAATACACCACCTAATGATATACTGCAACGTCACATCTAAAATATGGAACGTAGTGACTCCACTGATCTCTTCATCGTCAATGATCACCGAAAAACTTGTATTCTGGTTAAAAGATGGAAAAATAGAAACAACAAAAATGATCATAATAATCATTACAATGTACGCAATATGGTCGCACAGATGCGATGAAATATACGGGAGAAATGAAGCAGGAAACATATTGATGAAAGTAAACAAATATCTCAAAGAAATCACTCATGATACCATCTACAAGAAAGCAATAACCCCGAGGGAATGGCAGAAAACAGGAGTCCTCTCTGGAGAGCAAGACAGTTACAAATACAAACCAATCGCAAATTAATCATCACAATGCCATAAATGTTTTTAAATGTGAAAACTGAACTAATAAAAGTTAAACAAAGAAATAAGATAACGTAACACAATGAAACTAATAAATTAATGTATCTTAAGAAACATTATAGGTATATGATAAATCACTATGTGTATTTCAATAAGGATTGTCAATTAGCACGAATGTATATATAACGTAAGATCTCAATAACAATTTGTACTTTAAAAATCATGTACAATATAGTTTAACAATAGCAATAAAAAAAGAAAAGCTTATGTGTAAATTAGAATAAAAAAGAAATATGGTCAAGTTATATAAAGGAGAAAGAACCTGTATAAATACAGAACAATGGAACAATATATAAACCATTCATATATAATGTGTCCAATATGAGCAACACAACTTGTGTATTCGCTTTATATGTAAACAAAAAAGAGAGATAAGTTAAAACTGAAATAATGTAACCTGGTGTCGTGAAGTAGAGCTAAATGTAAATGAATGTAAAGCAATAATAATATGTTAAACAAAAACAAAAGATGTTATCTGACAAATGAAGGTATGTAAAAATTGGAACGGAAAATGATACAATGTAATTTATAAATAATGTCATGTATGTTTACATAACAAGCTTGTATACCTAATGAGTGTAATTTATAAATAATGTAATGTATATTTACATAACAAGCTGGTATACCTAATGAGTGTAATTTATAAATAATGTAATGTATATTTACATAACAAGCTGGTATACCTAATGAGTGTAATTTATAAATAATGTAATGTATATTTACATAACAAGCTGGAATACCTAATGAGTGTAATTTATAAATAATGTAATGTATATCTATATAACAAGCTGGTATACCTAATGAGTGTAATTTATAAATAATGTAATATATATTTATATAACAAGCTGGTATACCTAATGAGTGTAACTTATAAATAATGTAATGTATATTTATATAACAAGCTGGTATGCATCATAATTGTAGGACATATCCGTTCTACTGATAAAAAAATTCATATATCAACAAGTTGTATAGTAAAATGGAAAAGTGTACCAAAATAAAAAGGAAATATGTGAGCAAGCCTCACGTATAGAGACAATATCACATGAGCCAAAACAAATTCAGGACTGTAGTGCAATATAAGAAGGTCAATCAAATGGAAGTAAATAAAACGTATGCTAATAAGAAACGCCACTCTCAGGCGAGGATGTAACCTGAAAAGGAAAATAGAATGTGAAAAAAAAAAAAAAAAAAAAAAAATATATGTAACAAAATGAAACAGAAAATGATACTATGTAATTTGTAAATAATGTATATATTGTAATTTATATTTGTATCATAAGCTGGTATATCCAAAGTATGTATATAGAAACGAATAAAATAGTACTAGGCTGAATACACCGGTTCTCGTCCGATCACCGAAGTTAAGCAGCGTTAGGCCCGGTCAGTACTTCGGAGGGTGACCACCTGGGAATACCGGGTGTAGTTGGCTTTTTGCCCTTTTTTTGAAATTAGTTAATGCAGAAACAGAAAAAAAAAAAAAATTAGTTAATGCAGAAACGCTGCTCATATTTTTCCTCAAGATCACAGCATCGATTTTCAAAAACATCAGTGCAACTACACTGAGGCCGGCCTCAGTGTAATTTAGTTTGCGGCAATTAAGCGTAATTTACAGGGATGCATAGCGCTGTCGCACCGTAGGGCGTCGAACTTACCACAGCACCTTTTTCTCAGTAATCACTTGCCGATAGATACTAGGAGAGTGAGTGAGACCGGTAATAGCCTTAGACTGGAC
Organism: Mastigoproctus giganteus; assembly: GCF_048544385.1. Classification (NCBI taxonomy): domain Eukaryota; kingdom Metazoa; phylum Arthropoda; class Arachnida; order Uropygi; family Thelyphonidae; genus Mastigoproctus; species Mastigoproctus giganteus. The sequence goes on from NW_028328333.1 coordinate 79,898, forward strand.
GCTGACGATGTGCCCTAATCTCGTAACCAGGTCAGCCTCTTTGGTCACGAGGATTGTTTCCTCCCCTCAAATTTCTGTTTCGAACGCGTATTATTATTTCTATTATTATTATTATGATTACCGCGTGTTCAGTTATGTAGCTGCAGCAGTACGAATTAGACGAATTCTTGCCTTAGATTCCATGTAACAGAACCGAGATTTCATGGCGTTTCCGATAGGAAACGTTATGAAATCCATGGAAGAGCAAAGTCAGCCACAAGTAGCCCTATTACAGGCTCTTCTACCAGCCAACAATCATACTAGGCTGAATACACCGGTTCTCGTCCGATCACCGAAGTTAAGCAGCGTTAGGCCCGGTCAGTACTTGGGAGGGTGACCACCTGGGAATACCGGGTGTAGTTGGCTTTTTGCCCTTTTTTTGACATTAGTTAATGCAGAAACAGAAAAAAAAAAAAAATTAGTTAATGCAGAAACGCTGCTCATATTTTTCCTCAAGATCACAGCATCGATTTTCAAAAACATCAGTGCAACTACACTGAGGCCGGCCTCAGTGTAATTTAGTTTGCGGCAATTAAGCGTAATTTACAGGGATGCATAGCGCTGTCGCACCGTAGGGCGTCGAACTTACCACAGCACCTTTTTCTCAGTAATCACTTGCCGATAGATACTAGGAGAGTGAGTGAGACCGGTAATAGCCTTAGACTGGACGATGACGATGTGCCCTAATCTCGTAACCAGGTCAGCCTCTTTGGTCACGAGGATTGTTTCCTCCCCTCAAATTTCTGTTTCGAACGCGTATTATTATTTCTATTATTATTATTATGATTACCGCGTGTTCAGTTATGTAGCTGCAGCAGTACGAATTAGACGAATTCTTGCCTTAGATTCCATGTAACAGAACCGAGATTTCATGGCGTTTCCGATAGGAAACGTTATGAAATCCATGGAAGAGCAAAGTCAGCCACAAGTAGCCCTATTACAGGCTCTTCTACCAGCCAACTATCATACTAGGCTGAATACACCGGTTCTCGTCCGATCACCGAAGTTAAGCAGCGTTAGGCCCGGTCAGTACTTGGGAGGGTGACCACCTGGGAATACCGGGTGTAGTTGGCTTTTTGCCCTTTTTTTGACATTAGTTAATGCAGAAACAGAAAAAAAAAAAAATTAGTTAATGCAGAAACGCTGCTCATATTTTTCCTCAAGATCACAGCATCGATTTTCAAAAACATCAGTGCAACTACACTGAGGCCGGCCTCAGTGTAATTTAGTTTGCGGCAATTAAGCGTAATTTACAGGGATGCATAGCGCTGTCGCACCGTAGGGCGTCGAACTTACCACAGCACCTTTTTCTCAGTAATCACTTGCCGATAGATACTAGGAGAGTGAGTGAGACCGGTAATAGCCTTAGACTGGACGCTGACGATGTGCCCTAATCTCGTAACCAGGTCAGCCTCTTTGGTCACGAGGATTGTTTCCTCCCCTCAAATTTCTGTTTCGAACGCGTATTATTATTTCTATTATTATTATTATGATTACCGCGTGTTCAGTTATGTAGCTGCAGCAGTACGAATTAGACGAATTCTTGCCTTAGATTCCATGTAACAGAACCGAGATTTCATGGCGTTTCCGATAGGAAACGTTATGAAATCCATGGAAGAGCAAAGTCAGCCACAAGTAGCCCTATTACAGGCTCTTCTACCAGCCAACAATCATACTAGGCTGAATACACCGGTTCTCGTCCGATCACCGAAGTTAAGCAGCGTTAGGCCCGGTCAGTACTTGGGAGGGTGACCACCTGGGAATACCGGGTGTAGTTGGCTTTTTGCCCTTTTTTTGACATTAGTTAATGCAGAAACAGAAAAAAAAAAAAAATTAGTTAATGCAGAAACGCTGCTCATATTTTTCCTCAAGATCACAGCATCGATTTTCAAAAACATCAGTGCAACTACACTGAGGCCGGCCTCAGTGTAATTTAGTTTGCGGCAATTAAGCGTAATTTACAGGGATGCATAGCGCTGTCGCACCGTAGGGCGTCGAACTTACCACAGCACCTTTTTCTCAGTAATCACTTGCCGATAGATACTAGGAGAGTGAGTGAGACCGGTAATAGCCTTAGACTGGACGATGACGATGTGCCCTAATCTCGTAACCAGGTCAGCCTCTTTGGTCACGAGGATTGTTTCCTCCCCTCAAATTTCTGTTTCGAACGCGTATTATTATTTCTATTATTATTATTATGATTACCGCGTGTTCAGTTATGTAGCTGCAGCAGTACGAATTAGACGAATTCTTGCCTTAGATTCCATGTAACAGAACCGAGATTTCATGGCGTTTCCGATAGGAAACGTTATGAAATCCATGGAAGAGCAAAGTCAGCCACAAGTAGCCCTATTACAGGCTCTTCTACCAGCCAACTATCATACTAGGCTGAATACACCGGTTCTCGTCCGATCACCGAAGTTAAGCAGCGTTAGGCCCGGTCAGTACTTGGGAGGGTGACCACCTGGGAATACCGGGTGTAGTTGGCTTTTTGCCCTTTTTTTGACATTAGTTAATGCAGAAACAGAAAAAAAAAAAAATTAGTTAATGCAGAAACGCTGCTCATATTTTTCCTCAAGATCACAGCATCGATTTTCAAAAACATCAGTGCAACTACACTGAGGCCGGCCTCAGTGTAATTTAGTTTGCGGCAATTAAGCGTAATTTACAGGGATGCATAGCGCTGTCGCACCGTAGGGCGTCGAACTTACCACAGCACCTTTTTCTCAGTAATCACTTGCCGATAGATACTAGGAGAGTGAGTGAGACCGGTAATAGCCTTAGACTGGACGCTGACGATGTGCCCTAATCTCGTAACCAGGTCAGCCTCTTTGGTCACGAGGATTGTTTCCTCCCCTCAAATTTCTGTTTCGAACGCGTATTATTATTTCTATTATTATTATTATGATTACCGCGTGTTCAGTTATGTAGCTGCAGCAGTACGAATTAGACGAATTCTTGCCTTAGATTCCATGTAACAGAACCGAGATTTCATGGCGTTTCCGATAGGAAACGTTATGAAATCCATGGAAGAGCAAAGTCAGCCACAAGTAGCCCTATTACAGGCTCTTCTACCAGCCAACTATCATACTAGGCTGAATACACCGGTTCTCGTCCGGTCACCGAAGTTAAGCAGCGTTAGGCCCGGTCAGTACTTGGGAGGGTGACCACCTGGGAATTCCGGGTGTAGTTGGCTTTTTGCCCTTTTTTTGACATTAGTTAATGCAGAAACAGAAAAAAAAAAAAATTAGTTAATGCAGAAACGCTGCTCATATTTTTCCTCAAGATCACAGCATCGATTTTCAAAAACATCAGTGCAACTACACTGAGGCCGGCCTCAGTGTAATTTAGTTTGCGGCAATTAAGCGTAATTTGCAGGGATGCATAGCGCTGTCGCACCGTAGGGCGTCGAACTTACCACAGCACCTTTTTCTCAGTAATCACTTGCCGATAGATACTAGGAGAGTGAGTGAGACCGGTAATAGCCTTAGACTGGACGCTGACGATGTGCGCTAATCTCGTAACCAGGTCAGCCTCTTTGGTCACGAGGATTGTTTCCTCCCCTCAAATTTCTGTTTCGAACGCGTATTATTATTTCTATTATTATTATTATGATTACCGCATGTTCAGTTATGTAGCTGCAGCAGTACAAATTAGACGAATTCTTGCCTTAGATTCCATGTAACAGAACCGAGATTTCATGGCGTTTCCGATAGGAAACGTTATGAAATCCATGGAAGAGCAAAGTCAGCCACAAGTAGCCCTATTACAGGCTCTTCTACCAGCAAACTATCATACTAGGCTGAATACACCGGTTCTCGTCCGATCACCGAAGTTAAGCAGCGTTAGGCCCGGTCAGTACTTGGGAGGGTGACCACCTGGGAATACCGGGTGTAGTTGGCTTTTTGCCCTTTTTTTGACATTAGTTAATGCAGAAACAGAAAAAAAAAAAAAATTAGTTAATGCAGAAACGCTGCTCATATTTTTCCTCAAGATCACAGCATCGATTTTCAAAAACATCAGTGCAACTACACTGAGGCCGGCCTCAGTGTAATTTAGTTTGCGGCAATTAAGCGTAATTTGCAGGGATGCATAGCGCTGTCGCACCGTAGGGCGTCGAACTTACCACAGCACCTTTTTCTCAGTAATCACTTGCCGATAGATACTAGGAGAGTGAGTGAGACCGGTAATAGCCTTAGACTGGACGCTGACGATGTGCGCTAATCTCGTAACCAGGTCAGCCTCTTTGGTCACGAGGATTGTTTCCTCCCCTCAAATTTCTGTTTCGAACGCGTATTATTATTTCTATTATTATTATTATGATTACCGCGTGTTCAGTTATGTAGCTGCAGCAGTACGAATTAGACGAATTCTTGCCTTAGATTCCATGTAACAGAACCGAGATTTCATGGCGTTTCCGATAGGAAACGTTATGAAATCCATGGAAGAGCAAAGTCAGCCACAAGTAGCCCTATTACAGGCTCTTCTACCAGCCAACTATCATACTAGGCTGAATACACCGGTTCTCGTCCGGTCACCGAAGTTAAGCAGCGTTAGGCCCGGTCAGTACTTGGGAGGGTGACCACCTGGGAATACCGGGTGTAGTTGGCTTTTTGCCCTTTTTTTGACATTAGTTAATGCAGAAACAGAAAAAAAAAAAAATTAGTTAATGCAGAAACGCTGCTCATATTTTTCCTCAAGATCACAGCATCGATTTTCAAAAACATCAGTGCAACTACACTGAGGCCGGCCTCAGTGTAATTTAGTTTGCGGCAATTAAGCGTAATTTACAGGGATGCATAGCGCTGTCGCACCGTAGGGCGTCGAACTTACCACAGCACCTTTTTCTCAGTAATCACTTGCCGATAGATACTAGGAGAGTGAGTGAGACCGGTAATAGCCTTAGACTGGACGCTGACGATGTGCCCTAATCTCGTAACCAGGTCAGCCTCTTTGGTCACGAGGATTGTTTCCTCCCCTCAAATTTCTGTTTCGAACGCGTATTATTATTTCTATTATTATTATTATGATTACCGCGTGTTCAGTTATGTAGCTGCAGCAGTACGAATTAGACGAATTCTTGCCTTAGATTCCATGTAACAGAACCGAGATTTCATGGCGTTTCCGATAGGAAACGTTATGAAATCCATGGAAGAGCAAAGTCAGCCACAAGTAGCCCTATTACAGGCTCTTCTACCAGCCAACTATCATACTAGGCTGAATACACCGGTTCTCGTCCGATCACCGAAGTTAAGCAGCGTTAGGCCCGGTCAGTACTTGGGAGGGTGACCACCTGGGAATACCGGGTGTAGTTGGCTTTTTGCCCTTTTTTTGACATTAGTTAATGCAGAAACAGAAAAAAAAAAAAATTAGTTAATGCAGAAACGCTGCTCATATTTTTCCTCAAGATCACAGCATCGATTTTCAAAAACATCAGTGCAACTACACTGAGGCCGGCCTCAGTGTAATTTAGTTTGCGGCAATTAAGCGTAATTTACAGGGATGCATAGCGCTGTCGCACCGTAGGGCGTCGAACTTACCACAGCACCTTTTTCTCAGTAATCACTTGCCGATAGATACTAGGAGAGTGAGTGAGACCGGTAATAGCCTTAGACTGGACGCTGACGATGTGCCCTAATCTCGTAACCAGGTCAGCCTCTGTGGTCACGAGGATTGTTTCCTCCCCTCAAATTTCTGTTTCGAACGCGTATTATTATTTCTATTATTATTATTATGATTACCGCGTGTTCAGTTATGTAGCTGCAGCAGTACGAATTAGACGAATTCTTGCCTTAGATTCCATGTAACAGAACCGAGATTTCATGGCGTTTCCGATAGGAAACGTTATGAAATCCATGGAAGAGCAAAGTCAGCCACAAGTAGCCCTATTACAGGCTCTTCTACCAGCCAACTATCATACTAGGCTGAATACACCGGTTCTCGTCCGGTCACCGAAGTTAAGCAGCGTTAGGCCCGGTCAGTACTTGGGAGGGTGACCACCTGGGAATACCGGGTGTAGTTGGCTTTTTGCCCTTTTTTTGACATTAGTTAATGCAGAAACAGAAAAAAAAAAAAATTAGTTAATGCAGAAACGCTGCTCATATTTTTCCTCAAGATCACAGCATCGATTTTCAAAAACATCAGTGCAACTACACTGAGGCCGGCCTCAGTGTAATTTAGTTTTGCGGCAATTAAGCGTAATTTACAGGGATGCATAGCGCTGTCGCACCGTAGGGCGTCGAACTTACCACAGCACCTTTTTCTCAGTAATCACTTGCCGATAGATACTAGGAGAGTGAGTGAGACCGGTAATAGCCTTAGACTGGACGCTGACGATGTGCCCTAATCTCGTAACCAGGTCAGCCTCTTTGGTCACGAGGATTGTTTCCTCCCCTCAAATTTCTGTTTCGAACGCGTATTATTATTTCTATTATTATTATTATGATTACCGCGTGTTCAGTTATGTAGCTGCAGCAGTACGAATTAGACGAATTCTTGCCTTAGATTCCATGTAACAGAACCGAGATTTCATGGCGTTTCCGATAGGAAACGTTATGAAATCCATGGAAGAGCAAAGTCAGCCACAAGTAGCCCTATTACAGGCTCTTCTACCAGCCAACTATCATACTAGGCTGAATACACCGGTTCTCGTCCGATCACCGAAGTTAAGCAGCGTTAGGCCCGGTCAGTACTTGGGAGGGTGACCACCTGGGAATACCGGGTGTAGTTGGATTTTTGCCCTTTTTTTGACATTAGTTAATGCAGAAACAGAAAAAAAAAAAAAATTAGTTAATGCAGAAACGCTGCTCATATATTTTTCCTCAAGATCACAGCATCGATTTTCAAAAACATCAGTGCAACTACACTGAGGCCGGCCTCAGTGTAATTTAGTTTGCGGCAATTAAGCGTAATTTACAGGGATGCATAGCGCTGTCGCACCGTAGGGCGTCGAACTTACCACAGCACCTTTTTCTCAGTAATCACTTGCCGATAGATACTAGGAGAGTGAGTGAGACCGGTAATAGCCTTAGACTGGACGATGACGATGTGCCCTAATCTCGTAACCAGGTCAGCCTCTTTGGTCACGAGGATTGTTTCCTCCCCTCAAATTTCTGTTTCGAACGCGTATTATTATTTCTATTATTATTATTATGATTACCGCGTGTTCAGTTATGTAGCTGCAGCAGTACGAATTAGACGAATTCTTGCCTTAGATTCCATGTAACAGAACCGAGATTTCATGGCGTTTCCGATAGGAAACGTTATGAAATCCATGGAAGAGCAAAGTCAGCCACAAGTAGCCCTATTACAGGCTCTTCTACCAGCCAACTATCATACTAGGCTGAATACACCGGTTCTCGTCCGATCACCGAAGTTAAGCAGCGTTAGGCCCGGTCAGTACTTGGGAGGGTGACCACCTGGGAATACCGGGTGTAGTTGGCTTTTTGCCCTTTTTTTGACATTAGTTAATGCAGAAACAGAAAAAAAAAAAAATTAGTTAATGCAGAAACGCTGCTCATATTTTTCCTCAAGATCACAGCATCGATTTTCAAAAACATCAGTGCAACTACACTGAGGCCGGCCTCAGTGTAATTTAGTTTGCGGCAATTAAGCGTAATTTACAGGGATGCATAGCGCTGTCGCACCGTAGGGCGTCGAACTTACCACAGCACCTTTTTCTCAGTAATCACTTGCCGATAGATACTAGGAGAGTGAGTGAGACCGGTAATAGCCTTAGACTGGACGCTGACGATGTGCCCTAATCTCGTAACCAGGTCAGCCTCTTTGGTCACGAGGATTGTTTCCTCCCCTCAAATTTCTGTTTCGAACGCGTATTATTATTTCTATTATTATTATTATGATTACCGCGTGTTCAGTTATGTAGCTGCAGCAGTACGAATTAGACGAATTCTTGCCTTAGATTCCATGTAACAGAACCGAGATTTCATGGCGTTTCCGATAGGAAACGTTATGAAATCCATGGAAGAGCAAAGTCAGCCACAAGTAGCCCTATTACAGGCTCTTCTCCCAGCCAACTATCATACTAGGCTGAATACACCGGTTCTCGTCCGGTCACCGAAGTTAAGCAGCGTTAGGCCCGGTCAGTACTTGGGAGGGTGACCACCTGGGAATACCGGGTGTAGTTGGCTTTTTGCCCTTTTTTTGACATTAGTTAATGCAGAAACAGAAAAAAAAAAAAATTAGTTAATGCAGAAACGCTGCTCATATTTTTCCTCAAGATCACAGCATCGATTTTCAAAAACATCAGTGCAACTACACTGAGGCCGGCCTCAGTGTAATTTAGTTTGCGGCAATTAAGCGTAATTTGCAGGGATGCATAGCGCTGTCGCACCGTAGGGCGTCGAACTTACCACAGCACCTTTTTCTCAGTAATCACTTGCCGATAGATACTAGGAGAGTGAGTGAGACCGGTAATAGCCTTAGACTGGACGCTGACGATGTGCGCTAATCTCGTAACCAGGTCAGCCTCTTTGGTCACGAGGATTGTTTCCTCCCCTCAAATTTCTGTTTCGAACGCGTATTATTATTTCTATTATTATTATTATGATTACCGCGTGTTCAGTTATGTAGCTGCAGCAGTACGAATTAGACGAATTCTTGCCTTAGATTCCATGTAACAGAACCGAGATTTCATGGCGTTTCCGATAGGAAACGTTATGAAATCCATGGAAGAGCAAAGTCAGCCACAAGTAGCCCTATTACAGGCTCTTCTACCAGCCAACTATCATACTAGGCTGAATACACCGGTTCTCGTCCGATCACCGAAGTTAAGCAGCGTTAGGCCCGGTCAGTACTTGGGAGGGTGACCACCTGGGAATACCGGGTGTAGTTGGCTTTTTGCCCTTTTTTTGACATTAGTTAATGCAGAAACAGAAAAAAAAAAAAATTAGTTAATGCAGAAACGCTGCTCATATTTTTCCTCAAGATCACAGCATCGATTTTCAAAAACATCAGTGCAACTACACTGAGGCCGGCCTCAGTGTAATTTAGTTTGCGGCAATTAAGCGTAATTTACAGGGATGCATAGCGCTGTCGCACCGTAGGGCGTCGAACTTACCACAGCACCTTTTTCTCAGTAATCACTTGCCGATAGATACTAGGAGAGTGAGTGAGACCGGTAATAGCCTTAGACTGGACGCTGACGATGTGCCCTAATCTCGTAACCAGGTCAGCCTCTTTGGTCACGAGGATTGTTTCCTCCCCTCAAATTTCTGTTTCGAACGCGTATTATTATTTCTATTATTATTATTATGATTACCGCGTGTTCAGTTATGTAGCTGCAGCAGTACGAATTAGACGAATTCTTGCCTTAGATTCCATGTAACAGAACCGAGATTTCATGGCGTTTCCGATAGGAAACGTTATGAAATCCATGGAAGAGCAAAGTCAGCCACAAGTAGCCCTATTACAGGCTCTTCTACCAGCCAACTATCATACTAGGCTGAATACACCGGTTCTCGTCCGATCACCGAAGTTAAGCAGCGTTAGGCCCGGTCAGTACTTGGGAGGGTGACCACCTGGGAATACCGGGTGTAGTTGGCTTTTTGCCCTTTTTTTGACATTAGTTAATGCAGAAACAGAAAAAAAAAAAAAATTAGTTAATGCAGAAACGCTGCTCATATTTTTCCTCAAGATCACAGCATCGATTTTCAAAAACATCAGTGCAACTACACTGAGGCCGGCCTCAGTGTAATTTAGTTTGCGGCAATTAAGCGTAATTTACAGGGATGCATAGCGCTGTCGCACCGTAGGGCGTCGAACTTACCACAGCACCTTTTTCTCAGTAATCACTTGCCGATAGATACTAGGAGAGTGAGTGAGACCGGTAATAGCCTTAGACTGGACGATGACGATGTGCCCTAATCTCGTAACCAGGTCAGCCTCTTTGGTCACGAGGATTGTTTCCTCCCCTCAAATTTCTGTTTCGAACGCGTATTATTATTTCTATTATTATTATTATGATTACCGCGTGTTCAGTTATGTAGCTGCAGCAGTACGAATTAGACGAATTCTTGCCTTAGATTCCATGTAACAGAACCGAGATTTCATGGCGTTTCCGATAGGAAACGTTATGAAATCCATGGAAGAGCAAAGTCAGCCACAAGTAGCCCTATTACAGGCTCTTCTACCAGCCAACTATCATACTAGGCTGAATACACCGGTTCTCGTCCGATCACCGAAGTTAAGCAGCGTTAGGCCCGGTCAGTACTTGGGAGGGTGACCACCTGGGAATACCGGGTGTAGTTGGCTTTTTGCCCTTTTTTTGACATTAGTTAATGCAGAAACAGAAAAAAAAAAAAATTAGTTAATGCAGAAACGCTGCTCATATTTTTCCTCAAGATCACAGCATCGATTTTCAAAAACATCAGTGCAACTACACTGAGGCCGGCCTCAGTGTAATTTAGTTTGCGGCAATTAAGCGTAATTTACAGGGATGCATAGCGCTGTCGCACCGTAGGGCGTCGAACTTACCACAGCACCTTTTTCTCAGTAATCACTTGCCGATAGATACTAGGAGAGTGAGTGAGACCGGTAATAGCCTTAGACTGGACGCTGACGATGTGCCCTAATCTCGTAACCAGGTCAGCCTCTTTGGTCACGAGGATTGTTTCCTCCCCTCAAATTTCTGTTTCGAACGCGTATTATTATTTCTATTATTATTATTATGATTACCGCGTGTTCAGTTATGTAGCTGCAGCAGTACGAATTAGACGAATTCTTGCCTTAGATTCCATGTAACAGAACCGAGATTTCATGGCGTTTCCGATAGGAAACGTTATGAAATCCATGGAAGAGCAAAGTCAGCCACAAGTAGCCCTATTACAGGCTCTTCTACCAGCCAACTATCATACTAGGCTGAATACACCGGTTCTCGTCCGATCACCGAAGTTAAGCAGCGTTAGGCCCGGTCAGTACTTGGGAGGGTGACCACCTGGGAATACCGGGTGTAGTTGGCTTTTTGCCCTTTTTTTGACATTAGTTAATGCAGAAACAGAAAAAAAAAAAAAATTAGTTAATGCAGAAACGCTGCTCATATTTTTCCTCAAGATCACAGCATCGATTTTCAAAAACATCAGTGCAACTACACTGAGGCCGGCCTCAGTGTAATTTAGTTTGCGGCAATTAAGCGTAATTTACAGGGATGCATAGCGCTGTCGCACCGTAGGGCGTCGAACTTACCACAGCACCTTTTTCTCAGTAATCACTTGCCGATAGATACTAGGAGAGTGAGTGAGACCGGTAATAGCCTTAGACTGGACGATGACGATGTGCCCTAATCTCGTAACCAGGTCAGCCTCTTTGGTCACGAGGATTGTTTCCTCCCCTCAAATTTCTGTTTCGAACGCGTATTATTATTTCTATTATTATTATTATGATTACCGCGTGTTCAGTTATGTAGCTGCAGCAGTACGAATTAGACGAATTCTTGCCTTAGATTCCATGTAACAGAACCGAGATTTCATGGCGTTTCCGATAGGAAACGTTATGAAATCCATGGAAGAGCAAAGTCAGCCACAAGTAGCCCTATTACAGGCTCTTCTACCAGCCAACTATCATACTAGGCTGAATACACCAGTTCTCTGGATGATCTTGACCAGTGCAGACGTGTGTTTCCCTTTCTCCGCTATTGTGGGGATTAGTTGGCTAGTGCCGTCTTCCGAAGGGTGTGGTTCGGCAACCCCTCTGGTTTACAACCGTTCAAGGCTACAATGTCTAACGGAGGAAGTACAGAAGTTAAGACCAGCCGTAAAGCTATGTCAAAAACAACCACCGGGAATGTAGTGAAATCGCCGCAAGTCCTATCAACGGAGGAACTAGTAGACTCCTTGAACATTCCAATCGACCTTGACTGGAGTAAATCGTGCATTCTCCGATGTGACCCAAGCGGAGCTCCATATTCGGAATCTGATATTATTTGCAGCCTGAAAGGTAAGATTAAAGGTTCAGATGTATGGCACCTAGGATCTGTGAAATTTAATTCTGTATTCATTATCTCCTTTAAGGAGCATAATATTAAAGAAAGATTCTGTTCTCTTAAGAAAATTACTGTTCGTGGCCTTGCATGCGCTATTATCCCGATTAACAAGACTCGGAAAATAGAGGTCGTTATTCACTGGCTCCCACCCCAAATTCCGAACCGCCTAGTGGCGATGCATTTCGAGAAATTCGGGACCATAAAATACCTCGAGAACATATCCACCATAAAGGACAGAGAATGGTCCCACATTCTCAGTAACAAAAAGAAAATGATAATAGAACTTAATGATGAAGTACAGGTCACAGATATACCCTATGTCATTAGGGTGCAGAAAATGACTGGAATTGTAGTCATAAGCGGAAGACCACCATCCTGCTTTAGATGCAAAAAAATTGGGCACCTTCGCAAAGAGTGCACTGCACCAAAATGCGAAAAATGCAGTAAAATAGGTCATGAAGCGGAAAACTGCATAGGCCGCACGTATGCAGGCATAATATCAAAAAACCTGAAAAACGACTTCTGTGAAGACACAGATACCTGCAATATCGATGATGTCCAGGAAACGGAGTGCATCGAAGAACCGGGAAATAAAAAAAAAAAATAAAAATGATTCGGGATTAGTGGAAGAAAACCCGTCAAATATAACACCAATAATTGACGCAACACAGTTAACCCCACCAAAAATAAACCAAAGCCATAAATCACCATTAGAAAACACCTGTGAAGGCAGGCCGCAAATGTTAACAACACCTGCTGTGAATAACGACAATACAGAATCAATACAGCCTCTAGATACGCCCAACGTGCCCGAAGGAAAGGAAAGTGAGAAAGAAAGTGAAGAAGTAAAGAAAACATCGGAGAGAAGGAAAAAAACAAAATTCGTTCCCAACTTGGTCGTAAGGAACAAGCGGGACAAAGGAAAAGAAAAGGAAGCCGCAAAACCGGATAACTAAAGAAACCAGAAGAACCACTAAATATAGAATAACCCAAGTTTACCTCCAGACAAATATTAATTCCTAAACAATGAAAATAATATCCCTAAACTGCAATGGACTGAAAGGCAATGACTCTCAGAAATTATTGATAAATTTATTAGTAAACCTAAAACCTGATATTGTTATGCTTCAAGACACCAGGATAAATGACTTAAAAGAAGTAGCCATGTTCGAACAAAAACTAAATAAAAATTATATCTCTATTTTTGAACCAGCCCAAAATAATTCAGTTGCAGGAGTAATAACACTAATTTATAAAAGAGCCCGGAATATACAAATACACGCTCACGAAACTCTGATTCCACACAGAGCATTAGGAGTAGACATAACATGGAACTCAAAAACCTTATCGTTGATCAACATATATGGGCCTACAAGACACAACGAAAAAAACACTTTTGGACAGAACTGGAACATATACTAACAGATAAGCACACAATTATAGCGGCAGGAGACATGAATTTCTTAGAAGACAAAACAAGGGATCAAGAAAAGGCAACAGATACACCCATTCCCACATTTTCTAAAATATTCAAAACATTACATTTATATGACGCCTACCGTACTCTACACCCAACAAAGAAAGAATACACATTCTTTTCTGCAAACAACGCGTCCAGACTTGATAGACTTTACTACCCAGACCACCTGGGGATCACAGTAGGAAACGTCATGCATACACCAGTTTCCTTCACTGACCACCACATGCTGATAGTTAAGCTATTAGGTGAAGTCCAAGAAAGCGCATTTGTAAACAGGGAATACCCGCTCTGGAAACTGAATGCAAGTCTCCTACAGGAAGACGAGTTTCAAGCAGAAATCAAAAAAATCAGCAGAGAAACAAAAAACGCTGAAAACCCAATAGAAGGGTGGTATAGATTTAAACAGGAGGTAAAAAAAATGGCTATTAAATTGGGGAAACAAATGAAACATAAACAGAACGAAGAAAAGAGAAACATAATAAAAGAATTACAAAGAACATACACACCCGATAGAAATATTAAAAACACAATGGAAAGAACAAAACTTAAAGAAAAACTAAAAGATATTGAAAAGAAAGAAATAGAAGGCGCATGGCTTAGAGCTAGAATTAAGGCCATCGAAAATGATGAAGGCAAAAGCAGTACAGCTTGGTTATTTGAAAAAGAAAGATGCAAGAAAAGAACCGTAAAAGCCATAACAAAAAACAATGAAACATACAAAAATGATGCAGATATAATAGCTATCTTCCACAATCACTACACGGAAACATTTGAAAGAAAACACAGCTGTGAGACCGAATCAGACACTTTCTTACAGCTGTTAAATAAATTAAAACCAGATGAAGCAGAAGAAATCGACAAACCTATATCCATACAAGAATGCAGACAAGCAATCAGAAAACTCCCAACACAAAAATCACCAGGACCAGACGGACTCACTGCTGAATTTTACAAGAAATACTTCCACATATTTGAAGACCAATTTGTAGACATGATAATAGCAATAGGAAAAACAGAAAATACACCCCAAAATTTTAACCTAGGATACATATGTACCATCCCAAAAACCGAGAATAAAGAAAATCTAAAAGACATAAACCAATGGAGAGGCATTACTCTTCTGAACACAGACTTCAAAATCTTGTCAAAAATCTTAGCGTCAAGAGTACAAATCCACTTAGTGAAAATAATCACTGATGCCCAAACGTGCGGAATTAAGGGGCGAAAAATTGAAGACACCATAATGCAGGTAAGATGCATTTATGAATATTACAAAGTAACTGAAAAACCATGCATTCTAATGGGACTGGACATAGAAAAAGCCTTTGATTCAGTCAGCCATGATTACCTACATAAAGTTATAAAAGCAACAGGATTCGGAATCGGGTTCCAAACATGGATAAGAACGTTGTACAATAAGGCTCAATCAAGATTAATAATTAACAAAAAGCTGTCTGCCCCATTCAATATCCAATGCTCCATTAGGCAAGGTGACAACCTCTCAATGATTCTGTTTGCCTTGGCTATAGAACCACTGATAAGGTCAATCCAATCAAACAAAAAAATTAGCGGAACGCGCATAGGCGAAGAGAGAGAAACTAAACCTGGCGTACGCTGACGATATCACGGTGACGCTGACAACGGCTCAATCTGTAAATGAAATACTAAAAATCATGAAATCTTTCGAAAAGGCGAGCGGCCTAAAAATAAATGAAAGGAAAACAAACGCAACATTAATCGGAAAGTGGAAAAAAACACCCACCTTGCCTGAAAATATAAACAGTAAAAACGAATTTAGAATACTAGGAATCACACTAGGTGAAGAAGAATGTTACGCTAACCAATGGGAAGCATTGTGCAAGAAAGTGACCCAAAAATTATCAACCTGGAGAGGAAGACATCTCTCAGTAAAAGGGAAGGCAAGAGTGTGCAACCAGCATATAATGTCCAAACTATGGTACCTGATCGGACACATCCCATACAATGGGAAATATGCAGACAGGATTCATAGAGAATGCGCCCAGTTTATTTGGAATTCATCCTACGAACCAATGAGAAGGTCAACCCTCTTTCACGACAGTGAAGCTGGAGGCCTTGGGCTCGTTAACATCCACATAAAAACACTAATAAACAATGCGAAAATTGCAGAAAAAGCCCAAAACTCAGGAAAAGGGTGGACACCTTATGTACTAATGTTTAAACAAAAGTTACTCCCTCACAGATATGCCTACTCACTGGAAGCAAAAATAAACAGAATACCAGAAATGTTCAGAGAAATCGTGGAAGGTGAAGAGTATGCAAAAGACAGAATAGATCTCGGGAAAATTCTGGAAACAAACTCAAGAGTGACCTACACAAAAATGATAAGAAGCACTATACCACCACCACAACACAGGGAAATTCAAAGGGGAAATATAAGACTATCACCAGTACTAGAAAAAGTGTTTAAATTACCAATAAAACCGAAATATAAGACCTTCTTTTATAAAGTTCATCACTGTTGTCTGCCAACCAGAATATGGCTGGTTGCAAAAGGCATACCTATCTACAGTCCAGCCAAATGCAACTTCTGCAACGATCCAGAAACAATACACCACCTAATGATATACTGCAACGTCACATCTAAAATATGGAACGTAGTGACTCCACTGATCTCTTCATCGTCAATGATCACCGAAAAACTTGTATTCTGGTTAAAAGATGGAAAAATAGAAACAACAAAAATGATCATAATAATCATTACAATGTACGCAATATGGTCGCACAGATGCGATGAAATATACGGGAGAAATGAAGCAGGAAACATATTGATGAAAGTAAACAAATATCTCAAAGAAATCACTCATGATACCATCTACAAGAAAGCAATAACCCCGAGGGAATGGCAGAAAACAGGAGTCCTCTCTGGAGAGCAAGACAGTTACAAATACAAACCAATCGCAAATTAATCATCACAATGCCATAAATGTTTTTAAATGTGAAAACTGAACTAATAAAAGTTAAACAAAGAAATAAGATAACGTAACACAATGAAACTAATAAATTAATGTATCTTAAGAAACATTATAGGTATATGATAAATCACTATGTGTATTTCAATAAGGATTGTCAATTAGCACGAATGTATATATAACGTAAGATCTCAATAACAATTTGTACTTTAAAAATCATGTACAATATAGTTTAACAATAGCAATAAAAAAAGAAAAGCTTATGTGTAAATTAGAATAAAAAAGAAATATGGTCAAGTTATATAAAGGAGAAAGAACCTGTATAAATACAGAACAATGGAACAATATATAAACCATTCATATATAATGTGTCCAATATGAGCACACAACTTGTGTATTCGCTTTATATGTAAACAAAAAAGAGAGATAAGTTAAAACTGAAATAATGTAACCTGGTGTCGTGAAGTAGAGCTAAATGTAAATGAATGTAAAGCAATAATAATATGTTAAACAAAAACAAAAGATGTTATCTGACAAATGAAGGTATGTAAAAATTGGAACGGAAAATGATACAATGTAATTTATAAATAATGTCATGTATGTTTACATAACAAGCTTGTATACCTAATGAGTGTAATTTATAAATAATGTAATGTATATTTACATAACAAGCTGGTATACCTAATGAGTGTAATTTATAAATAATGTAATGTATATTTACATAACAAGCTGGTATACCTAATGAGTGTAATTTATAAATAATGTAATGTATATTTACATAACAAGCTGGAATACCTAATGAGTGTAATTTATAAATAATGTAATGTATATCTATATAACAAGCTGGTATACCTAATGAGTGTAATTTATAAATAATGTAATATATATTTATATAACAAGCTGGTATACCTAATGAGTGTAACTTATAAATAATGTAATGTATATTTATATAACAAGCTGGTATGCATCATAATTGTAGGACATATCCGTTCTACTGATAAAAAAATTCATATATCAACAAGTTGTATAGTAAAATGGAAAAGTGTACCAAAATAAAAAGGAAATATGTGAGCAAGCCTCACGTATAGAGACAATATCACATGAGCCAAAACAAATTCAGGACTGTAGTGCAATATAAGAAGGTCAATCAAATGGAAGTAAATAAAACGTATGCTAATAAGAAACGCCACTCTCAGGCGAGGATGTAACCTGAAAAGGAAAATAGAATGTGAAAAAAAAAAAAAAAAAAAAAAAAATATATGTAACAAAATGAAACAGAAAATGATACTATGTAATTTGTAAATAATGTATATATTGTAATTTATATTTGTATCATAAGCTGGTATATCCAAAGTATGTATATAGAAACGAATAAAATAGTACTAGGCTGAATACACCGGTTCTCGTCCGATCACCGAAGTTAAGCAGCGTTAGGCCCGGTCAGTACTTCGGAGGGTGACCACCTGGGAATACCGGGTGTAGTTGGCTTTTTGCCCTTTTTTTGAAATTAGTTAATGCAGAAACAGAAAAAAAAAAAAAATTAGTTAATGCAGAAACGCTGCTCATATTTTTCCTCAAGATCACAGCATCGATTTTCAAAAACATCAGTGCAACTACACTGAGGCCGGCCTCAGTGTAATTTAGTTTGCGGCAATTAAGCGTAATTTACAGGGATGCATAGCGCTGTCGCACCGTAGGGCGTCGAACTTACCACAGCACCTTTTTCTCAGTAATCACTTGCCGATAGATACTAGGAGAGTGAGTGAGACCGGTAATAGCCTTAGACTGGACGCTGACGATGTGCCCTAATCTCGTAACCAGGTCAGCCTCTTTGGTCACGAGGATTGTTTCCTCCCCTCAAATTTCTGTTTCGAACGCGTATTATTATTTCTATTATTATTATTATGATTACCGCGTGTTCAGTTATGTAGCTGCAGCAGTACGAATTAGACGAATTCTTGCCTTAGATTCCATGTAACAGAACCGAGATTTCATGGCGTTTCCGATAGGAAACGTTATGAAATCCATGGAAGAGCAAAGTCAGCCACAAGTAGCCCTATTACAGGCTCTTCTACCAGCCAACTATCATACTAGGCTGAATACACCGGTTCTCGTCCGATCACCGAAGTTAAGCAGCGTTAGGCCCGGTCAGTACTTGGGAGGGTGACCACCTGGGAATACCGGGTGTAGTTGGCTTTTTGCCCTTTTTTTGACATTAGTTAATGCAGAAACAGAAAAAAAAAAAAAATTAGTTAATGCAGAAACGCTGCTCATATTTTTCCTCAAGATCACAGCATCGATTTTCAAAAACATCAGTGCAACTACACTGAGGCCGGCCTCAGTGTAATTTAGTTTGCGGCAATTAAGCGTAATTTACAGGGATGCATAGCGCTGTCGCACCGTAGGGCGTCGAACTTACCACAGCACCTTTTTCTCAGTAATCACTTGCCGATAGATACTAGGAGAGTGAGTGAGACCGGTAATAGCCTTAGACTGGACGATGACGATGTGCCCTAATCTCGTAACCAGGTCAGCCTCTTTGGTCACGAGGATTGTTTCCTCCCCTCAAATTTCTGTTTCGAACGCGTATTATTATTTCTATTATTATTATTATGATTACCGCGTGTTCAGTTATGTAGCTGCAGCAGTACGAATTAGACGAATTCTTGCCTTAGATTCCATGTAACAGAACCGAGATTTCATGGCGTTTCCGATAGGAAACGTTATGAAATCCATGGAAGAGCAAAGTCAGCCACAAGTAGCCCTATTACAGGCTCTTCTACCAGCCAACTATCATACTAGGCTGAATACACCGGTTCTCGTCCGATCACCGAAGTTAAGCAGCGTTAGGCCCGGTCAGTACTTGGGAGGGTGACCACCTGGGAATACCGGGTGTAGTTGGCTTTTTGCCCTTTTTTTGACATTAGTTAATGCAGAAACAGAAAAAAAAAAAAAATTAGTTAATGCAGAAACGCTGCTCATATTTTTCCTCAAGATCACAGCATCGATTTTCAAAAACATCAGTGCAACTACACTGAGGCCGGCCTCAGTGTAATTTAGTTTGCGGCAATTAAGCGTAATTTACAGGGATGCATAGCGCTGTCGCACCGTAGGGCGTCGAACTTACCACAGCACCTTTTTCTCAGTAATCACTTGCCGATAGATACTAGGAGAGTGAGTGAGACCGGTAATAGCCTTAGACTGGACGATGACGATGTGCCCTAATCTCGTAACCAGGTCAGCCTCTTTGGTCACGAGGATTGTTTCCTCCCCTCAAATTTCTGTTTCGAACGCGTATTATTATTTCTATTATTATTATTATGATTACCGCGTGTTCAGTTATGTAGCTGCAGCAGTACGAATTAGACGAATTCTTGCCTTAGATTCCATGTAACAGAACCGAGATTTCATGGCGTTTCCGATAGGAAACGTTATGAAATCCATGGAAGAGCAAAGTCAGCCACAAGTAGCCCTATTACAGGCTCTTGTACCAGCCAACTATCATACTAGGCTGAATACACCGGTTCTCGTCCGATCACCGAAGTTAAGCAGCGTTAGGCCCGGTCAGTACTTGGGAGGGTGACCACCTGGGAATACCGGGTGTAGTTGGCTTTTTGCCCTTTTTTTGACATTAGTTAATGCAGAAACAGAAAAAAAAAAAAATTAGTTAATGCAGAAACGCTGCTCATATTTTTCCTCAAGATCACAGCATCGATTTTCAAAAACATCAGTGCAACTACACTGAGGCCGGCCTCAGTGTAATTTAGTTTGCGGCAATTAAGCGTAATTTACAGGGATGCATAGCGCTGTCGCACCGTAGGGCGTCGAACTTACCACAGCACCTTTTTCTCAGTAATCACTTGCCGATAGATACTAGGAGAGTGAGTGAGACCGGTAATAGCCTTAGACTGGACGCTGACGATGTGCCCTAATCTCGTAACCAGGTCAGCCTCTTTGGTCACGAGGATTGTTTCCTCCCCTCAAATTTCTGTTTCGAACGCGTATTATTATTTCTATTATTATTATTATGATTACCGCGTGTTCAGTTATGTAGCTGCAGCAGTACGAATTAGACGAATTCTTGCCTTAGATTCCATGTAACAGAACCGAGATTTCATGGCGTTTCCGATAGGAAACGTTATGAAATCCATGGAAGAGCAAAGTCAGCCACAAGTAGCCCTATTACAGGCTCTTCTACCAGCCAACTATCATACTAGGCTGAATACACCGGTTCTCGTCCGGTCACCGAAGTTAAGCAGCGTTAGGCCCGGTCAGTACTTGGGAGGGTGACCACCTGGGAATTCCGGGTGTAGTTGGCTTTTTGCCCTTTTTTTGACATTAGTTAATGCAGAAACAGAAAAAAAAAAAAAATTAGTTAATGCAGAAACGCTGCTCATATTTTTCCTCAAGATCACAGCATCGATTTTCAAAAACATCAGTGCAACTACACTGAGGCCGGCCTCAGTGTAATTTAGTTTGCGGCAATTAAGCGTAATTTGCAGGGATGCATAGCGCTGTCGCACCGTAGGGCGTCGAACTTACCACAGCACCTTTTTCTCAGTAATCACTTGCCGATAGATACTAGGAGAGTGAGTGAGACCGGTAATAGCCTTAGACTGGACGCTGACGATGTGCGCTAATCTCGTAACCAGGTCAGCCTCTTTGGTCACGAGGATTGTTTCCTCCCCTCAAATTTCTGTTTCGAACGCGTATTATTATTTCTATTATTATTATTATGATTACCGCATGTTCAGTTATGTAGCTGCAGCAGTACGAATTAGACGAATTCTTGCCTTAGATTCCATGTAACAGAACCGAGATTTCATGGCGTTTCCGATAGGAAACGTTATGAAATCCATGGAAGAGCAAAGTCAGCCACAAGTAGCCCTATTACAGGCTCTTCTACCAGCAAACTATCATACTAGGCTGAATACACCGGTTCTCGTCCGATCACCGAAGTTAAGCAGCGTTAGGCCCGGTCAGTACTTGGGAGGGTGACCACCTGGGAATACCGGGTGTAGTTGGCTTTTTGCCCTTTTTTTGACATTAGTTAATGCAGAAACAGAAAAAAAAAAAAAATTAGTTAATGCAGAAACGCTGCTCATATTTTTCCTCAAGATCACAGCATCGATTTTCAAAAACATCAGTGCAACTACACTGAGGCCGGCCTCAGTGTAATTTAGTTTGCGGCAATTAAGCGTAATTTACAGGGATGCATAGCGCTGTCGCACCGTAGGGCGTCGAACTTACCACAGCACCTTTTTCTCAGTAATCACTTGCCGATAGATACTAGGAGAGTGAGTGAGACCGGTAATAGCCTTAGACTGGACGCTGACGATGTGCCCTAATCTCGTAACCAGGTCAGCCTCTGTGGTCACGAGGATTGTTTCCTCCCCTCAAATTTCTGTTTCGAACGCGTATTATTATTTCTATTATTATTATTATGATTACCGCGTGTTCAGTTATGTAGCTGCAGCAGTACGAATTAGACGAATTCTTGCCTTAGATTCCATGTAACAGAACCGAGATTTCATGGCGTTTCCGATAGGAAACGTTATGAAATCCATGGAAGAGCAAAGTCAGCCACAAGTAGCCCTATTACAGGCTCTTCTACCAGCCAACTATCATACTAGGCTGAATACACCGGTTCTCGTCCGATCACCGAAGTTAAGCAGCGTTAGGCCCGGTCAGTACTTGGGAGGGTGACCACCTGGGAATACCGGGTGTAGTTGGCTTTTTGCCCTTTTTTTGACATTAGTTAATGCAGAAACAGAAAAAAAAAAAAAATTAGTTAATGCAGAAACGCTGGTCATATTTTTCCTCAAGATCACAGCATCGATTTTCAAAAACATCAGTGCAACTACACTGAGGCCGGCCTCAGTGTAATTTAGTTTGCGGCAATTAAGCGTAATTTACAGGGATGCATAGCGCTGTCGCACCGTAGGGCGTCGAACTTACCACAGCACCTTTTTCTCAGTAATCACTTGCCGATAGATACTAGGAGAGTGAGTGAGACCGGTAATAGCCTTAGACTGGACGATGACGATGTGCCCTAATCTCGTAACCAGGTCAGCCTCTTTGGTCACGAGGATTGTTTCCTCCCCTCAAATTTCTGTTTCGAACGCGTATTATTATTTCTATTATTATTATTATGATTACCGCGTGTTCAGTTATGTAGCTGCAGCAGTACGAATTAGACGAATTCTTGCCTTAGATTCCATGTAACAGAACCGAGATTTCATGGCGTTTCCGATAGGAAACGTTATGAAATCCATGGAAGAGCAAAGTCAGCCACAAGTAGCCCTATTACAGGCTCTTCTACCAGCCAACTATCATACTAGGCTGAATACACCGGTTCTCGTCCGATCACAGAAGTTAAGCAGCGTTAGGCCCGGTCAGTACTTGGGAGGGTGACCACCTGGGAATACCGGGTGTAGTTGGCTTTTTGCCCTTTTTTTGACATTAGTTAATGCAGAAACAGAAAAAAAAAAAAATTAGTTAATGCAGAAACGCTGCTCATATTTTTCCTCAAGATCACAGCATCGATTTTCAAAAACATCAGTGCAACTACACTGAGGCCGGCCTCAGTGTAATTTAGTTTGCGGCAATTAAGCGTAATTTACAGGGATGCATAGCGCTGTCGCACCGTAGGGCGTCGAACTTACCACAGCACCTTTTTCTCAGTAATCACTTGCCGATAGATACTAGGAGAGTGAGTGAGACCGGTAATAGCCTTAGACTGGACGCTGACGATGTGCCCTAATCTCGTAACCAGGTCAGCCTCTTTGGTCACGAGGATTGTTTCCTCCCCTCAAATTTCTGTTTCGAACGCGTATTATTATTTCTATTATTATTATTATGATTACCGCGTGTTCAGTTATGTAGCTGCAGCAGTACGAATTAGACGAATTCTTGCCTTAGATTCCATGTAACAGAACCGAGATTTCATGGCGTTTCCGATAGGAAACGTTATGAAATCCATGGAAGAGCAAAGTCAGCCACAAGTAGCCCTATTACAGGCTCTTCTACCAGCCAACTATCATACTAGGCTGAATACACCGGTTCTCGTCCGATCACCGAAGTTAAGCAGCGTTAGGCCCGGTCAGTACTTGGGAGGGTGACCACCTGGGAATACCGGGTGTAGTTGGCTTTTTGCCCTTTTTTTGACATTAGTTAATGCAGAAACAGAAAAAAAAAAAAATTAGTTAATGCAGAAACGCTGCTCATATTTTTCCTCAAGATCACAGCATCGATTTTCAAAAACATCAGTGCAACTACACTGAGGCCGGCCTCAGTGTAATTTAGTTTGCGGCAATTAAGCGTAATTTACAGGGATGCATAGCGCTGTCGCACCGTAGGGCGTCGAACTTACCACAGCACCTTTTTCTCAGTAATCACTTGCCGATAGATACTAGGAGAGTGAGTGAGACCGGTAATAGCCTTAGACTGGACGCTGACGATGTGCCCTAATCTCGTAACCAGGTCAGCCTCTTTGGTCACGAGGATTGTTTCCTCCCCTCAAATTTCTGTTTCGAACGCGTATTATTATTTCTATTATTATTATTATGATTACCGCGTGTTCAG
Organism: Mastigoproctus giganteus; assembly: GCF_048544385.1. Lineage (NCBI taxonomy): Eukaryota > Metazoa > Arthropoda > Arachnida > Uropygi > Thelyphonidae > Mastigoproctus > Mastigoproctus giganteus. Next base: position 103,950 of record NW_028328333.1, read on the forward strand.
TTATGTAGCTGCAGCAGTACGAATTAGACGAATTCTTGCCTTAGATTCCATGTAACAGAACCGAGATTTCATGGCGTTTCCGATAGGAAACGTTATGAAATCCATGGAAGAGCAAAGTCAGCCACAAGTAGCCCTATTACAGGCTCTTCTACCAGCCAACTATCATACTAGGCTGAATACACCGGTTCTCGTCCGGTCACCGAAGTTAAGCAGCGTTAGGCCCGGTCAGTACTTGGGAGGGTGACCACCTGGGAATACCGGGTGTAGTTGGCTTTTTGCCCTTTTTTTGACATTAGTTAATGCAGAAACAGAAAAAAAAAAAAATTAGTTAATGCAGAAACGCTGCTCATATTTTTCCTCAAGATCACAGCATCGATTTTCAAAAACATCAGTGCAACTACACTGAGGCCGGCCTCAGTGTAATTTAGTTTGCGGCAATTAAGCGTAATTTGCAGGGATGCATAGCGCTGTCGCACCGTAGGGCGTCGAACTTACCACAGCACCTTTTTCTCAGTAATCACTTGCCGATAGATACTAGGAGAGTGAGTGAGACCGGTAATAGCCTTAGACTGGACGCTGACGATGTGCGCTAATCTCGTAACCAGGTCAGCCTCTTTGGTCACGAGGATTGTTTCCTCCCCTCAAATTTCTGTTTCGAACGCGTATTATTATTTCTATTATTATTATTATGATTACCGCGTGTTCAGTTATGTAGCTGCAGCAGTACGAATTAGACGAATTCTTGCCTTAGATTCCATGTAACAGAACCGAGATTTCATGGCGTTTCCGATAGGAAACGTTATGAAATCCATGGAAGAGCAAAGTCAGCCACAAGTAGCCCTATTACAGGCTCTTCTACCAGCCAACTATCATACTAGGCTGAATACACCGGTTCTCGTCCGGTCACCGAAGTTAAGCAGCGTTAGGCCCGGTCAGTACTTGGGAGGGTGACCACCTGGGAATTCCGGGTGTAGTTGGCTTTTTGCCCTTTTTTTGACATTAGTTAATGCAGAAACAGAAAAAAAAAAAAATTAGTTAATGCAGAAACGCTGCTCATATTTTTCCTCAAGATCACAGCATCGATTTTCAAAAACATCAGTGCAACTACACTGAGGCCGGCCTCAGTGTAATTTAGTTTGCGGCAATTAAGCGTAATTTGCAGGGATGCATAGCGCTGTCGCACCGTAGGGCGTCGAACTTACCACAGCACCTTTTTCTCAGTAATCACTTGCCGATAGATACTAGGAGAGTGAGTGAGACCGGTAATAGCCTTAGACTGGACGCTGACGATGTGCGCTAATCTCGTAACCAGGTCAGCCTCTTTGGTCACGAGGATTGTTTCCTCCCCTCAAATTTCTGTTTCGAACGCGTATTATTATTTCTATTATTATTATTATGATTACCGCGTGTTCAGTTATGTAGCTGCAGCAGTACGAATTAGACGAATTCTTGCCTTAGATTCCATGTAACAGAACCGAGATTTCATGGCGTTTCCGATAGGAAACGTTATGAAATCCATGGAAGAGCAAAGTCAGCCACAAGTAGCCCTATTACAGGCTCTTCTACCAGCCAACTATCATACTAGGCTGAATACACCGGTTCTCGTCCGATCACCGAAGTTAAGCAGCGTTAGGCCCGGTCAGTACTTGGGAGGGTGACCACCTGGGAATACCGGGTGTAGTTGGCTTTTTGCCCTTTTTTTGACATTAGTTAATGCAGAAACAGAAAAAAAAAAAAATTAGTTAATGCAGAAACGCTGCTCATATTTTTCCTCAAGATCACAGCATCGATTTTCAAAAACATCAGTGCAACTACACTGAGGCCGGCCTCAGTGTAATTTAGTTTGCGGCAATTAAGCGTAATTTACAGGGATGCATAGCGCTGTCGCACCGTAGGGCGTCGAACTTACCACAGCACCTTTTTCTCAGTAATCACTTGCCGATAGATACTAGGAGAGTGAGTGAGACCGGTAATAGCCTTAGACTGGACGCTGACGATGTGCCCTAATCTCGTAACCAGGTCAGCCTCTGTGGTCACGAGGATTGTTTCCTCCCCTCAAATTTCTGTTTCGAACGCGTATTATTATTTCTATTATTATTATTATGATTACCGCGTGTTCAGTTATGTAGCTGCAGCAGTACGAATTAGACGAATTCTTGCCTTAGATTCCATGTAACAGAACCGAGATTTCATGGCGTTTCCGATAGGAAACGTTATGAAATCCATGGAAGAGCAAAGTCAGCCACAAGTAGCCCTATTACAGGCTCTTCTACCAGCCAACTATCATACTAGGCTGAATACACCGGTTCTCGTCCGGTCACCGAAGTTAAGCAGCGTTAGGCCCGGTCAGTACTTGGGAGGGTGACCACCTGGGAATACCGGGTGTAGTTGGCTTTTTGCCCTTTTTTTGACATTAGTTAATGCAGAAACAGAAAAAAAAAAAAATTAGTTAATGCAGAAACGCTGCTCATATTTTTCCTCAAGATCACAGCATCGATTTTCAAAAACATCAGTGCAACTACACTGAGGCCGGCCTCAGTGTAATTTAGTTTTGCGGCAATTAAGCGTAATTTACAGGGATGCATAGCGCTGTCGCACCGTAGGGCGTCGAACTTACCACAGCACCTTTTTCTCAGTAATCACTTGCCGATAGATACTAGGAGAGTGAGTGAGACCGGTAATAGCCTTAGACTGGACGCTGACGATGTGCCCTAATCTCGTAACCAGGTCAGCCTCTTTGGTCACGAGGATTGTTTCCTCCCCTCAAATTTCTGTTTCGAACGCGTATTATTATTTCTATTATTATTATTATGATTACCGCGTGTTCAGTTATGTAGCTGCAGCAGTACGAATTAGACGAATTCTTGCCTTAGATTCCATGTAACAGAACCGAGATTTCATGGCGTTTCCGATAGGAAACGTTATGAAATCCATGGAAGAGCAAAGTCAGCCACAAGTAGCCCTATTACAGGCTCTTCTACCAGCCAACTATCATACTAGGCTGAATACACCGGTTCTCGTCCGATCACCGAAGTTAAGCAGCGTTAGGCCCGGTCAGTACTTGGGAGGGTGACCACCTGGGAATACCGGGTGTAGTTGGCTTTTTGCCCTTTTTTTGACATTAGTTAATGCAGAAACAGAAAAAAAAAAAAATTAGTTAATGCAGAAACGCTGCTCATATTTTTCCTCAAGATCACAGCATCGATTTTCAAAAACATCAGTGCAACTACACTGAGGCCGGCCTCAGTGTAATTTAGTTTGCGGCAATTAAGCGTAATTTACAGGGATGCATAGCGCTGTCGCACCGTAGGGCGTCGAACTTACCACAGCACCTTTTTCTCAGTAATCACTTGCCGATAGATACTAGGAGAGTGAGTGAGACCGGTAATAGCCTTAGACTGGACGCTGACGATGTGCCCTAATCTCGTAACCAGGTCAGCCTCTTTGGTCACGAGGATTGTTTCCTCCCCTCAAATTTCTGTTTCGAACGCGTATTATTATTTCTATTATTATTATTATGATTACCGCGTGTTCAGTTATGTAGCTGCAGCAGTACGAATTAGACGAATTCTTGCCTTAGATTCCATGTAACAGAACCGAGATTTCATGGCGTTTCCGATAGGAAACGTTATGAAATCCATGGAAGAGCAAAGTCAGCCACAAGTAGCCCTATTACAGGCTCTTCTACCAGCCAACTATCATACTAGGCTGAATATGCAAAAGACAGAATAGATCTCGGGAAAATTCTGGAAACAAACTCAAGAGTGACCTACACAAAAATGATAAGAAGCACTATACCACCACCACAACACAGGGAAATTCAAAGGGGAAATATAAGACTATCACCAGTACTAGAAAAAGTGTTTAAATTACCAATAAAACCGAAATATAAGACCTTCTTTTATAAAGTTCATCACTGTTGTCTGCCAACCAGAATATGGCTGGTTGCAAAAGGCATACCTATCTACA